>NW_007377622.1:227172-256475 GCF_000475195.1 Diaphorina citri | reverse complement strand
TTCTCCGAGATTTTGCGTTTTTATCGCGTTAAAAAAATTCCCAAGTATAAATTTATTTCTAAAAAAATTGACAATAAAAGTATTGTTTCTCTCTCTTGAACGTTGGGAAATTGAACAATGGTACCCTGATTGCTGGCCTGTTGGTAAGTTCCATTTCATTTTAGGCATATTACACATCAAGATCTGTTTCTGGTTTTTTGTTGTCTTTTGTATCTTGGTGTATACCTAAGTTGATTTTGGAGTGTCGATTTTCGGTGTATTCTAATAGATTCACTTGTCCATCAATCCAAATAGGACATTAATTTCGTTACCTATCCTACCTACATGGCTCGAACGTAATTATTAAATCCAGCAGTTTATCACAAGGTGTCAAGGATTTTGATAAATTGAACTTATGTTTGTGATCTATGCAATTACAGAATTAACAAGGTACCTACAATCTACAATTTATCAGATACATAGTAAGTCCTTTTCTCTTGTTTGAAAATATCTCACGAACACGGGGAATCCCAAGTACCTATACTGATGAATCATGATTGGCATCAGAAGGACTCTCCAGAGTCATTTTAAACTCAGGACCTGAACAATTTGATGGCTTTTTCTTTTTCTTTTTTTTTTTTTTTACCGTACCCAAAGTTCTATTTCTACATTTTTGTCGAAATTCGCGATAATTTCCTTATTATACTCTGTCTTGTCCTTTTGACCCTATGTTAATGATGGGTATGGGTGGTAATTCGATTGCAAATACATACCTAATTAGGTATATCAACGGGTTTGTGGTGTTCTCTTGTTGACCCAGCACCTGAATGGGTAGTATTGTGTTTGACCCAGCACCTGAATGGAAAGCATTATGTCTCTTATCACCCGGTCCGTCCGATAACGGTCACATGTTTGTGGTGTTCTCTTGTTGACCCAGCACCTGAATGGGTAGTATTGTGTTTGACCCAGCACCTGAATGGAAAGCATTGTGTCTCTTATCGCCCGGTCCGTCCGATGACGGATGTTGAGAGCTATGTAAGGGGAAATGGGTAAGTACTTGATATTTACACAAGCTGTAGACACTTCACATATCTCACTAAAAATATTTTGTTTGTACTGTCTTGGGTATTTATTTGGAGATTTGAAATTTGATATGAAATAGAATTGCATCTAAATGTGATGAATTTGAATTATAGTGGCATAAATAAGAAATATTAGGAATAATGCTTTATGTTTCTAGAAAGAAAAAAATAATGGGGGAACATTAGACATGTAAAAAAAAAGCTTGTCTGGAAGCAGCAGAGTTGGGGGGAGTTCTGAGTTGTCTACAGATATAAAAAATGATTATAAATCAAACAGGACTTTTCCTGTGAGTTACCTGGATTTAAAACAATGAACATTTGTTGATTTCTTACCTTAAATGTTAGGAAAAGCCACTCAACACACTCACACAGTTTACATTTAAATAAACACTTAAGTAAAGTAAAGATCTTTGAAAGCTCACCATACAAAACCTCGAAAATCGAAGAAAAAAAAAAAATGTCAGCAAGTAAAAAAATGCAGTGTTGTCAGATTTCCGAATAAAACCTCTTGAAAATGCAAAGAGGCTCTGGTAGCGTCCGGCAACAGTGTGATTTTAGGAAATCCAATACCGCGAAATATTCAAAATTTGCATAAAATTTGTCACTTTTGTAATTTTGTTTTGTCAGTTTTGTGGGGCTAATGCTTATCCCAGTGAACTCTACCATGCTAATCCTAATGACATTAGAAGTCGTGCCCCTTTTAAAATAAATTTATGAAAAAAAAAATTTTTGTCAGTTTTGTCTTTTGTCAGAAAATAACCAAACTGGTGGTTCAGTAAAATGGAGATCTTACTCAGAATGAGGGCTTTCAAGGAGTCTCAGAGGGCCAACGTGTAAAGGGCAAAAAGGAGTCTCAGAGGGCCAACGTGTAAAGGGCAAATGCTTACTAACCGTTCATCATGTTTGCCAAGTTTCATTTAGGGCACCCAAAGGCCCGATCAGTCCAAAAGTCTAGGGAGCAATTTCCTTTGTTTTCGATTTGCCATTTTATTATACTACCTAATATTTCCAATGAACTACTACTGATTCAGTGAATTGTAGACCATGAACTCTAAGTAGAGAGATCAGAGATGCCTACCATATTTTGGTCACTGAGATGCCTACCATATTTTGATCACTGAGATGCCTACCATATTTTGGTCACTAAGATGCCTACCATATTTTGGTCACTAAGATGCCTACCATATTTTGGTCACTGAGATGCCTACCATATTTTGGTCACTGAGATGCCTACCATATTTTGGTCACTGAGAAGCCTACCATATTTTGGTCACTGAGATGGTGAGATGCCTACCATATTTTGGTCACTGAGATGCCTACCATATTTTGGTCACTGAGATACCTACCATATTTTGGTCACTGAGATGGTGAGATGCCTACCATATTTTGGTCACTGAGATGCCTACCATATTTTGGTCACTGAGATACCTACCATATTTTGGTCACCGAGATGCCTACCATATTTTGGTCACTGAGATGCCTACCATAATTATATTTTGGTCACTGAGATGCCTACCATATTTTGGTCACTGAGTTGCCTACCATAATGTATTTTATCTACGGTTTGTGCACTCTACAATACCGGTAAGGTGCATCATATCAGATGTCAAATCCTAACCCTGCAATCTACATTAGATCATCTAATATGTTACTATAAGGTTTCCTTTTCTTCTTCTCCTTCTTGCTTCTTCTTTTTCTCTTTCTTCGTCTTCTTCTTCTTGTTTCTTCTTCTTGCTTTTTCTTTTTCTTCCTCTTCTTCTTCTGCTTCTGCTTCTACTTCTTGTTGCTTCTGCTTCTTCGTCGTCTCCTCCTCCTCCTCCTAGTTACTAGCATTAATGCAACATGATAATGTACTATATTTTGTAGTAACGCAGTGCCACTATTCACAGTGGGTGGTCACTGGTCAGGTGTTTATAGTGGGAACCCCCTAACACATCAGGGACACTTTGGGACCGGGGTTTAAGAAATGTAAGTGCCTGCTGATAGAAGCATGGGTCACTTGACATGGCCACTTCACTTTCCATCCTGATTCAGAATTCGAAAATCTCAAATCATATTGCCTAAGTCTTGGGGCTGAATTCAATCTTGGAATTCTTGTATAAAAATAGGTAGTAAAACAGAAACTGGAAGAAGCCCTCTCCAATCTATTATTGAAGTCTTTGGGGACAAGAAAGTGGCTGAGGCATAGATCTCTGATTAGCAATGACACATACCTACCTACACACAAGTACCTTCTGACATAATTATGCCTAGGTCATGTAATTCGATTATGATGTATTATGCAAATCATCTGAAGAATATGACAGAATGAATACTTGGAATTTAACAAGAGGCGATTCCAAGAAATTTCCAAGAAGCCATTGTACAAGGATGTGAGGGAGTGCTGCCTAACCTAATTCAATCCTCATGAATCCTTGCATTATTTTCTCTCTAACGAAGCTTAGAGCAAACATCAGCTAGTCCTCAAATATAAATAACTAAACTGGTGGTTCAGTAAAATGTAGATCTTACTCAGAATGAGGGCTTTCAAGGAGTCTCAGAGGGCCAAAGTGTAAAAGGCAAATGCTTACTAACCGTTCATCATGTTTGCCAAGTTTCATTTGGAGGGCACCCAAAGGCCCGATCGGACCAAAAGTCTAGGGAGCAATTTTCTTTGTTTTCGATCTGCCATTTTATTATACTACCTAATATTTCCAATGAACTACTACTGATTCAGTGAATTGTACACCATGAACTCTAAGTAGAGGGATCAGAGATGCCTACCATATTTTGGTCACTGAGATGCCTACCATATTTTGGTCACTGAGATGCCTACCATATTTTGGTCACTGAGATGCCTACCATATTGTGGTCACTGAGTTGCCTACCATATTTTGGTCACTGAGATGCCTACCATATTTTGGTCACTGAGATGCCTACAATAATGTATTTTATCTACGGTTTGTGCACTCTACAATACCGGTAAGGTGCATAATATCAGATGTCAAATCCTAACCCTGCATCCTACATTAGATCATCTAATATGTTACTATAAGGTTTCCTTTTCAGATGTCAAATCCTAACCCTGCATCCTACATTAGATCATCTAATATGTTACTATAAGGTTTCCTTTTCTTCTTCTTCTTCTTCTTCTTGTTCCTCCTCTTCTTCTGCTTCTTCTTCTTCCTCTTCTTCTTCTGCTTCTACTTCTCGTTCCTTCTGCTTCTTCGTCGTCTTCTCCTCCTCGTTACTAGCATTAATGCAACATGATAATGTACTATATTGTAGTAACACAGTGCCACTATTCATAGTGGGTGGTCACTGGTCAGGTGTTTATAGTGGGAACCCCCTAACACATCAGGGACACTTTGGGACCGGGGTTTAAGAAGCGTAAGTACCTCCTGATAGAAGCTTGGGTCACTTGACATGGCCACTTTCCATCCTGATTCAAAATTCGAAAATCTCAAATCATATTGCCTAAGTCTTGGGGCTGAATTCAATCTTGGAATTCTTTTATAAAAATAGGTATTAAGTAGGTAGGTATTAGAAAATGGACTTTTAGATGTACCTTAAACTTCAATTAACCCAATAGGTACCGTGTTGATATAACGTAGTAAGCTCAGATAACATGTAAATGGGTAATCAGGGATAATGGTCCTATATGGAATTTCCAAAGTTGGATAATCCCTTGCCCCCCTAAGCTTGGACCCCAACTTTGGACAGACCTGAATATTATTAATCTTGTGTGCCTATAGGTTACTATGGTAACGTATACTTAGGTTTACCGGTATTAATCCCTTGCCCCCCTAAGCTTGGACCCCAACTTTGGACAGACCTGAATATTATTAATCTTGTGTGCCTATAGGTTACTATGGTAACCTATAGGTTTACCAGTAGGTACCCAATATCAAGGTCATTTGAGCATAAATTATGCTTTCAGTCTTAACAATGATGGATTAATTATTTCTTAGGATTATTGAACGGATTTATTCAAGGAGGACTTCAAGAGTCGAGTTTCGAGTAAAACAGCTTTGAAGTTTTTGATTTCCAGTGGAAACTGTTGGGAGGATTTTAACAAAACTTGGTCATTTGAGCATAAATTATGCTTTCAGTCTTAACAATGATGGATTAATTATTTCTTAGGATTATTGAACGGATTTATTCAAGGAGGGCTTCAAGAGTCGAGTTTCGAGTAAAACATCAGCTTTGAAGTTTTTGATTTCCAGTGGAAACTGTTGGGAGGATTTTAACAGAACTGGTGTAGGTATGGCCTAAGCAGAGTTAGACTCCTCCTGCATAAAATCTTTCAATGGTAGGTATTGTTCTTGTTATCAATGTTATCATAAACAGAACTCAAGAACTTGGCTAACATTACCAACTGATTAGTGATTATAAAATCATGATTTGGTCTTATTTCATGATCATGAGTAACAACAATTCCATTCTTAAGGTCTACATTCTAGAAAATAAAATGACCCGTTTAATGATTTAATCTAATCTATGGATGCATTCAATCTATGTAGAAAATAGTAATGCCTACCTATACATGCCTAGGGAGTAATAACACATTCTGGAAAAATATGCCACAATATCTATAGATACCTAATGGATTACTGAAGTAGTGTGTGATTGATATCCATCTGGGTAATCCCGTGCTGACTTTTCACGGCTCCACTCCGGGTGAGGTTAATGCGAGGAGGCGGAAAGCTTCTCGCCGGATGGAAAGTAAATCCTCGTCTCTAAAAACCAAAGTGATGATGAAAACCTCTTGATGAAAATTAAGTCCAAGAAATGTGAATGTCAATGACTGTAATGGGAGACGAACTGAATCATCCAGGAAAACGAAATAATTAATTAAACAGCACATCAATTCCAATAATATCCACTAAACATAGGTATGCTCGTATGTATAGGTATACGTAATATCCACTACTTAGGCGGGCAGCTTCTCGCCGGATGGAAAGTAAATCCTCGTCCCTAAAATCCAAAGTGATGATGAAAACCTCTTGATGAAAATGAAGTCCAAGAAATGTGAATGTCAATGACTGTAATGGGAGACGAACTGAATCATCCAGGAAAACAAAATAATTAATTAAACAGCACATCAATTCCAATAATATCCACTAAACATAGGTATCTATGCTTGTATGTATAGGTATACGTAATACCCACTCAATATGTTGCTAAATCACGTTTCGTGTCATCAGCCATCATTTCCGGAGGAATCTATCAGAATAGAACCATGTAGGCATTAGTGGTATACCCGTATTTAGCTACTATAGGTGCCTAGGTGATTTCAAGATTGCCCATTAAGATCACATCACGTCATAATCAATAATTTATAAATAAATAATCAATGTGATCATTAATAGTTATTGTTTGTTTTGACATAATAGGACTTTTACGCATTGACCGGCGCGCGGCGCGACCATCGGTAGGTATAAAAGTTATGCTCAATCACTGAATTCGCCTCAATGAGCGAAGTGGAAAATGCAATTGCTCAATCCCCGAAATTCGGCAATTGAGCAACTGTACATAGCTCAGTCCGCCGCGGACTGGATTTATAAAAAAGCTCAATCGCCGAAATCGGCCATTGGGCATCATGACTCATGAGAAAGAAGAATAAACTGCTCACTCCGCGGAGTGGAAAACAAATGCTTTCCGGAGGAATCTATCAGAATAGAACCATGTAGGCATTAGTGGTATACCCGTATTTAGCTACTATAGGTGCCTAGGTGATTTCAAGTTTGCCCATTAAGATCACATCACGTCATAATCAATAATTTATAAAAAAATAATCAATGTGATCATTAGGTAATAGTTATTGTTTGTTTTGACATAATAGGACTTTTACGCGTTGACCGGCGCGCGGCGCGACCATCGGTAGGTATAAAAGTTATGCTCAATCACTGAATTCGCCTCAATGAGCGAAGTGGAAAATGCAATTGCTCAATCCCCGAAATTCGGCAATTGAGCAACTGTACATACCTAGCTCAGTCCGCCGCGGACTGGATTTATAAAAAAGCTCAATCGCCGAAATCGGCCATTGAGCATCATGACTCATGAGAAAGAAGAATAAACTGCTCACTCCGCGGAGTGGAATACAAATGCCAGACTGCGGATACTCAACTTTCCCAAAAGGCTAAATGCGTCCTGTATTTCAAACACAGAGCCGAAAAACTGACTCTACGGGGAATCGAACCTGGGACCTCAGGTGTGCAAGGCACAGTATATATTTAGCTGTGTATATTAGAAACTCCTACAATATCTACCTTATACAATTAGAATTAGAGAGGAGACAGAGGTTCTAATTTAGCTAAATACTTCGTAGGAATAGGTGATGAACGCTCGTAAAGTTTGTAATTTAGCTAAATGGTAGGTGATGATTGGTGAGTTATAACTATCTCTAAGAGTTGGTTAGGTACCAAACCTATAAATAGGTCACAATAGGTGTGATTTATGAATTATGATTTCTACTTACACCTGATTTTCCGACGGACTAACCGTGGTTACCAAAGACATTGGGCCTTAGACTAGAAGTAATTTTGGCTACCAAATTTTTACGAGTAAATGTCCTTTGCACTCAACCTTTGCTATTTGTTTAGCAAGGGAATTTGATCACCACTGGTCATTACAGTAGTTATCTAAACGCTCGTATATCATCATTGTTAAGACAGAGAGAGAGAGAGAGAGAGATAGATAGAGAGGGAGAGAGAGAGAGCGAGAGAGAGAGGGAGAGAGACCTGATGAGTAAGTATGCCAAAATGACATTATAGGTATGACGAAAGTCCGGATATTCTAGTGTTAAGCGCACTTGTAGAAGTAAGCAGCACACTTAGATAGGAACCTAATTATAACAATTATGCTAATCTTATACTTAACAGACGGGACTAACGCCTAACCACCTGACATCGGTAATCCAAGCGTGAAATTTAATGTGTCCTGCCCATGAGAACAAAGAATCACTGTACAAATATACTAAGTATATTTAATGTACATAGTAATAACTACTTCATTATGTAGATGTGCTTACTGATCTATCTAACTAGCATTGTATAAATAGAAGCATTAACAAATTAATGCATACCTAACATGTTTTTATCTTATCTACCCAGAAAATACCTTTCCTAGGTGAAAAATAAAACCTCTGTAACTACCTTTTACTACCTACTTTATTTAGCCACCTAAAAAGCAGGAGTAACGAGGCTTTTCAGTCTCATTCCACTCTACTAATAACCTCTATAAACGAGAAAAAGTTATATGAAACCTCTTTAAACGAGAAACTCCTTAAACGAGAAACCTCTTTAAACGAGAAAAATGACCTAGTCCCTTGGGTTCTCGTTTATCCAGGTTCGACTGTATAATAATTGCGACCTTAGCAAGCTTCTTCATTCTTTTTAAATAAAATGGAGAGGATTTTTTCTTCCAGAACTATTTTTTCCTTCTTTTTCGTTTTGTTCTCTTTTTCTTCGTCTTTTTCTTTTTCTTCTTCTTTTCTTTTTCTTCTTCAAAGTCTGATGGCAGTGATGAAACTTGTTTTATGTTCCTTTAATGATGATTTGCTGTCTCTCAGCTCTCTCTCTCTTTCTCTCCTAAATTCTTTATATTTTCTTTATTTCTCCCTCTTTCTTTCTCACTAATTCTTCCTTTCTCCTCTCTCATCCTCTGTCTCTCCCTCCCGTTCTCTTCTCCCTCTCTTACTCCTTTTTTTCTTCTTCAAAGTCTGATGGCAGTGATGAAACTTGTTTTATGTTCCTTTAATGATGATTTGCTGTCTCTCAGCTCTCTCTCTCTCTCTCCTAAATTCTTTATATTTTCTTTATTTCTCCCTCTCTCTTTCTCACTAATTCTTCCTTTCTCCTCTCTCATCCTCTGTCTCTCCTCCCTCTCTTTCTCCTTTTCCTCCCCGTCTCTGTCTCTCTCTCTCCCCCTCTGTCTCTCCCTCCCTCTCTCTCTGTCTCTCCCTCTGTTTCTCTCTCTCTCTCTCTCTCTCTCTCTCCCTCCGTCTCATCTTTCAAATAAAAACTTTGAAACGTAAGCAGGAATTTTCTTCTCAGATAAAATGGATTTTGGATTTAAAAAAGAAGAGAGAGGGAAAGCCAAACCTCATCAACACTATCGGCAAATACCAAACTACTACTAATAATAGTCAGTCTACTAATAATAACAATAGTCAGTGGCGTTTTCTTCATGAAAACTATAGGGAAGCACTGTTGTTGTTGTAGTAGCAGACTCCTCTCCGTCCTCACATCAACCCAGCAATGCAGTTGGCAATTCAAGGAATTCAGCGGTGGCTATAGGGTTTTGCCAGAGATCAATGACCGTGAGTGTTGTAGGTCTTCCAGGACATCCCGGGACATCCAGGATAGGGAAGCACTGTTTATGTTTGGTGTTTACTGTTTTCCTTTCTCACTACTTATGTTTTCTCTCTCACCAACTCTCGGGCGATTTTCTCCAAAAAGTGTCAGTTCCGGGCTTTGAATCTGGATTCTAAGTTCATCAGCAGATCGATAAACAGTATGAAGGTCCACGCACACTTTACCAATCACGGATACGTTCCGTCACCTTACGTCTAGCTTGTTCCATATTACTTTACATTGGATCAAATGCACCACCGCACACTTATCCGTCACAGAATTGAATGTTTCCGTGTGACGGATATGTGTGAGTGTAGACTTAGAACATGAGTTTATGTCTTTCCCTTGTGAAAATCTCACGCCACGTGACTGATTAATAGTAATAATAATAATAATAATAATTGTAATAGTCATGTGTAATCAGTACGGTGCTGACTTGACTTGAATTTATTGTAGATACCTTATGTCATCTATCTTCTTTCGGTTTTTGTCTTCTTTTTATTCTTTTTCCTTCTCCTTCTTTCTCCTCTTCTTCCTTAATTCAATCTACTTACTTTTTTCCTTTACTTCCTTCTGTTTGTTCTCCCTTCTCTCTTCCTTCTCGTTATTCTTTTCTTTTTCTTCTCCTATTTTCTTTTCCTCCTTTCGTATCTCTTCCTTCTCCTCCTCCTTCTTCTTCTCCTTTTTCTTCGCCTTTTCCCGTGTTCAGACGGGGACGACGGTTATCGTCAGCCTCTCAATAAACCCTGGGGTGATTGCTTTGGGCTGACATTCGGTTTTGGCTACAGAAAATAGTGGATGACCTTCACATTCGACCTTTGTTATTTCTTATCAAGGGAATTTTCAGGCTGGTATGGTTCTTGTCAAAGTCGCCCGGCCAGACCAACAGTTCCCTCTGTCAAACGTGAAGAAAGTGACCCGGGTTCACTCTCGCCTTCCTCATTCAAAGTCTGACGTTGTTCTGCACGGGTGTTAAGTCTTGGCACAAGTTATCAATGTTATCATAACGCAAATTCTGATATTCATGGAGAAAAGTAAACAACATGTAGGTACACATTGATGAGTTAACCGAGAACACAAAGAGATGTGTTTGAATTTTAACATCATTTTCCGATCGACCAGTCAGTTGCAGTTGAATAACCATCATAAAGCGCTTGCTTGCCATGCAGGAGGTCCCGGGTTCGATTCCAGGAGGAGACAAAATGAAATTGCATTTGTCTACTTAAATATTTCGATTGCAAATATTTCAAGGGGTTTCTTTCTGATGTTCTCGTTTGACTAGTATTAAATAATTGCTAGTAACACTAGAGTACCTACTAGAAGTTGAATCTTAAACTCATCTCATAACATAAATTTCTAAGAATGCTAGCATACAAACAGGGCAGTAGGATCCTGGATCATGACTACAGTCATATAATGCATGTAAATAAAATTGTAAGCCTGGAGCATAGGAGAGAAATGAATGATCTAATTTTTCTGCACAAATTACTAAATAATAAAATAAATGTTCCTGAACTACATCATGGAATAAATATGCGAGATAATACAATGAACACTCGCCTACATTCTAAGTTCATATTGAAAAAATCAAGAACAAATATTGGTGAACACTCTCCTATGCTCCGGATGCAAAAGTTCGGCAATGAGATCAGCGGTGCAGGGGTTGACGTCTGTTCTTGCTCCTTAACGGAGTTAAGAAACTTCTATTTAATCAGTAAGTAATCAGGATTGCTTTCTGTATTTTTTTTACTTTCTATTTTTAATTATTATTATCTTTTTTTTTTTTTCTTCCTCCTAATACATACTATATTTTGTGACTTAATTGTTTTTATGTACCAATTTTATGTAATAAAATGGGGATGTACTACCCCGTAAACTTATTTTAAAAAAAAAAAAAAAAGAACACTGGTTCTTTTTCCCTGTTTCATTGTAGATTAAGAAACTTTGGATAGTTTTGAAAGAAATTTTACCTATAATTTTTTTTAAAAAAAAGGGGGGTTTCACCCCCCCAAAATGTTTTAAAAAAAAAAAAAAAAAAAAAAAAAAAATCTCCTGAAAGTTAGTAAAACCTAAACGGCTTATTCAATGGTAGATGCGAGGTACATTAACCATTTAATCGTGTAGTTAAGTGTTAAGTCATGACATTTAGGTACCTCTATGTCGACGAAAGTTTCAACGGGGAAACATGCATTGAAAGAAAATCGAAGGTACTTTTGTTCACGACACAGGGATTTGAACCCAGGACCCTCAAGTTCAAGGATCAAGTGACGTCCTCTTACGTTACTTAGCTCTTCTTACGTCATTTAACCCATGTTGACATCAAAAGCATCAATTTATCACTCAGTGAATACAGCCTTTGTCACAACAAATAGAAATGAATAAAATTCGCTGATTCCGAAGAATTCTTTGTGAAGCCTCTTCAGTATTCACTCTTAGTTAATACATACTGATGTGGTCTATCAGTGACCACTGTTGCCACTTTGTGTGAGAAAGATCCACAGGTTACTGGTTTCTTTACTTTTACTATTGAACGAAACAGCCTCAAGAGATCGTGAGAAAGAGGACGATTGGCTTTTGAGGGAAAGGAGGGGGTCACCAGTCTAGGTCTTGGTGGTCTAATCATTGATTTCAGTAATCATGGGTCAAGTTTAGTGCGGTAGTCACCACACTTATACACAGGTGGTCGTGAAGGTAACTTATGGATCAATTGAAAGCGAGGAAGAGGAAGGAGGAGAACAAAATGAGAAATGGTGAATTTGAGGGAGTGCTTCAAGTATACATCACCGGTCAATTTTTCATAGCAGAAAGAAACCGGGATCATATATTGCCATGACGGTGTCTTAAGTTCTGGTTGGGAACTCAAGATTGAAAAACTCAAAGAAGTTTGGGCTATGGTCAGGAGTTAAAGAGCAATACCTACGTGTAACCTAGAACTAAGGAGAGTTTGGGAAATGGTCTGCGATTGAACTCTGTCAATTTTCTTTGTTTTACATGTCTTTTGTTGTGTAGCGTTTGGGTGCGCCTGAACTCTGAAGGGACCAAAGTTCTACTGATTTTCCAATTGGCACTCATGATGAGGCACAATGGTGTCATGGGACAAAGACGTTTCCTAATTCCATTTTCCTTGAGTCTTCTTATAAAACACAGACGTTTCTTTTCGCTGTCAGTTCATTTTGAAGTTTGTCTCTCCGACTGTGTGAATTTTGTGGTTCTTGTGTGAATTTGCTGAAAAACTTCTTGTCTGTTGATTGTGGTACGTATGCCTTTCAAATGTAATTCTTGGTCAAAGATTTTTCATTTATCTCTCTTGTAGGGTCTTCCCCTGATCACTAAAATAATATATATACTATATTCGTGAGTAGATGTACATTTGAGTAGGTACACTTTTATTTAATATTTTATTTTAGTAGGTAGGTATCAGACTAAGTACGGCGATACCTAAATTACCTACAATATTTTTTTGTACATAAATGTCAACTGGCAACTTGTGAGGCTAAAAAAACATTGTTAAACTTTTTACATGCATTTTCCTTGCATAGGAGAATGAGAAGTGAACAGCATGTATGTATCTATGTTGAACGCATTTTCTGGGAAAATGGTTGCCCCTATGAGAAAGTGCTTTGAATCATTTTTGTAGAAAATTACGTCCCAAACAATTTGGGATGGTTAATTTTGCACTAGAATTTACAGTTTTTGAAATAATTGCAAAAAACCTTAAAACTCGCGACTTACGCTCTTCTGGTGCCACAACGGTAAGTTGTAGGACAAAATGGAAGTAACCATTTTGTAGAGAATTTAATTTCAAAGAAAATCAATCGAAATGTTTTTTTCGCTAGAACCAACGGTTTTCGAGATACATATTTGCAAAAAACTGAAAAAGTCACGAAAAATGATATTTACGCCCTTCTAGTTCCGCTAGCCGTAAAGTCTCGCTTTGAGACTTTTGCCTCCTTATTCAGGACACCATCCCCGACCTTATGGGCAAAAATCATAACTACGTCATTTTTGTCCGTCAAAAAGTCTTCGTTTCCTAGACTACATCACTAATATGGAAAGTATTGTGTCTCTTATCGTCCATAATTATGATGAAGAACATACTACGGGACGGACATGCTACGACGCAGACATGTGGTCTGTGTCTAGTTTAAGTTGTTTCTTACAGGCACGATTCAATTACGCTTTCTATAAATCCTTTGCAGCTCTTCAGTAAATATTTGTCCTCACAAGGCCATGAAAAAACATATGTAGTTCTAGTTACGTATAGGTATAGGTATGCTTAGTTACATACTTAGAGAGTTATGGTTTTACATACGTAGTTATGTTCTAGTTACAAAGGTATAATAATGGTAGGTAGGTAGGTAGTTATGTTTATTACAATGGGAAAAGTGCATCCACCAGTCTTCGTGTCAAAATATTTAATACCTATGGTAAGTTATGACGAGTACCTACCTATATGCTGCACGCCATTAACTAATATCCTCTGTAATAGGTAGGTATGTACCTTCATGTACAGAGAGACATACCCTGCTACCTATGTACTTGTACCTATTACCTAGTTTTAAAATTTTGTCTTGTTTACCCAGGAAATGTAGGTAGGTAGAAGTTAAAAAAAAAAAGTTAGCTATACCCGCATGTATACAAGTATAGGTCGGTGTAGGTTAGTAGGTACATGAGTGTATTTTCTACCTACATAATGATGTATAGGTCAAATATTATTATACCTACTTACCTACCTACCTATTTGATATTACATGACATAATTTTAGACCACGTCCAGACTACACTATGGTCGATCGATAAGGGACACAGGGACAGGTCCACATTATGGTGACTATGGTGCAGGGGTCTTTTAGTTTCGCTAGCTAAGAGAAAACCAAGACAGGATAGGTAGAATAAAGCCAGCCATTCCGAGGACAAACCTTATCTGTTTAGGATAAAGTTCGTCCCGAGTGGGAATCGAACTTGTGACCTAACGTTTACAAGACAGACGCTTAGACACGGTGGTTTTTATTCTCCATTCGATTACTTACCCACCTTCTCACATTAACGTCACCCAGCCTGAGTGGGAGAAACCAGCAGCACGCGATTGTCCAAATGTTACCCATCCCGATACTAACCACGCGCGACGTTGCCTAACTTCAGTGATCCATGGGGAATTGGTATAAAGGGCTATCCCCGATGGCTCAAATATCAATTGAATCTGAGTGTGTGGGGATTGGAATATGACACAATAATGTAGATTAGTGCACATAAAAGATTATTGCATCTCTGCATGCGCTTTTTTTTCTCTTTTTTAATTGAACTCAATATTCATGCAAATCAGTTTACCTTCTAATAATGACTTTCATATGACAATAGAGAGGTACCGCAATAAGCATAATACAGGGTAACAACATCGCATCCTAGATATCACAGGGGACCTTCACATTATTACTGTAATCATAGCTATACCTAGTTGTATCGAGTAATATACAACAACGTGTTTAAAAAACGATGTGAAAAGATTTTAACCAGATGTTCTAGGAAACATAAATATATTATGTATTATATACAATCATGTACATATGTATAACTATGTAAAAAAAATAATAATGAATGACACCGAACTTGGAAAAGCCAGCCTAGTTAGCTTAGTTGGTAGTGCGTCTGCCTTGTAAGCGCTAGGCCGCGGGTTCGATTCCCGCCCGGGGCGGATTTTATCCTGATGGGATAATGTTCGTTCTCGGAAACGGCTGGCTTTCTCCTATCCTGTCTTCCTTCTCTCCTCGATTTCGGGACGATAAGACCATAGCAGTTAAAGTTCCCTCTGTCAAACCTCTTAAAAAAAAAAAAAAAAAAAAAAAAAAAAAAAAAAAAAAAAAAAAACAAAAAAATTCAAAAAAAAAAAAAAAAAACTTTGACTTTTTCTAGCCAGTCTCGTTAGATTGGAGGCTAGAGCGTCTGTTTTAGCGCTAAATCGCAATATTTCAATCACCGATTCACCGCCCTCACCCCAGGGCGAACTTTATGATAAACAGATAAGGTTCGTTCTCAGAATGGCTGACTTACTCCTGTCCTGTCCTCCTTCTCCTTTCGATTACATCAGTTCCTTACATCAAACGTCTTGAAAAAGAAAAGTGTTTGTTCTCTGAACCCTGGTACTATCTGAAATCGTGGAATCCCCCTATAGTAGTCTATAGGTATAGGTTGGGTAGGTATCTAACCAGATGATCTCACTATGATGATTAACCTTAGTGTGAGAGAAAACACTTCATTGAGTATCTATAGCCTTGATTTGAATTAATCCAATGTACCTTAGTTATGTGCAAATATTTCCATGCAGAATGGAGGAGTTGCAATTGGGGAAATGTTTTTAATAAAAGGTCGATTCCTACGTAAAACGTTGTGAAAAATCCAAATCTGAGGTCAAAACTCCGAAAAAGTAACTTTAAAAGGTCGAAAATTCAATTTTTTATTGCCGTTCTAATGAAAAAGTTCAAAGAGTTGTTTAAAAGGTCGAAAATTCAATTTTCAATTGCCGTTCTAATGAAAAAGTTCAAAGACTTGTGACGTCAGATTTCACGTCAAAATGCGTAGAAACGCTTGCGCACACACAAACGAAGTAGTCATGAATTATGACGTCATCGCCTACGGGAGCGTATGCCGTGACGTCAAACTTCACGATTTACCGGTATTTTTTTAGATCGATTAATCTCGGTATCTAGAAGTCGAAGAAGAAAAAGAAAAATTCCGTTGGTCCTCATTTTTCGTGCTCTATGACTTTGAAACATCACCTAAGTAAGCGCAACTGATCTATTTTACCCATGTATGTATGTAGGTATGTGTGTACTATGTTAGGCACCTAATTATGTATGAATAGTGAGTATCTGGACTATCTGGTACTGTAGGTACATTATTGTACAAAATTAAAACAAAAAAACAACCTCCGTGGCCTAGTGCATATGGCGTATCACACACGAGGCTTAATACACTCCGCGGTGGTGTCGAAGTTTTTTCGGCTGTGTTTGAAGTTCGGGGTGCAAAAAAAGTCTTCCTTTTCTCTTCGGACGACAAGACCTCAGCAGTTACAGTTCCCTCTATCAAACCTCTTTAAAGAAAAACATGAGAAACATGTACCTATATTATTAATAATAATAATATTAATAATAATAATAATAATAATAATAATAATAATAATAATAATAATAATAATAATAATAATAATAATAATAATAATAATAATAATAAAAATAATTTTGTTCCGTGAGCTAACTGTCTGATGGAAACCATCTCCTAGTAACTAGTTCCTGGTTCATATTCATACATAATGAGTGGAAAGCTATTGTTAAATATTTTAGCTAGAAGTCAGCAAATCATCTTCTCTAATACCTAAAGGTATAAACTTAGCATAGAAAACTCTAGGGAAGTATTTGCCGACTTAGTGACGGATTTATTGTGTTCGAGGTTTGATAGGGAAAACTCCAATAGGTCTTATCGTCCGGAAATCGAAGAGATAAGGAAGACAGGCTAGGAGAAAGCTAACCGGAAATCGAAGAGATAAGGAAGACAGGCTAGGAGAAAGCTAACCGGAAATCGAAGAGATAAGGAAGACAGGCTAGGAGAAAGCTAACCGGAAATCGAAGAGATAAGGAAGACAGGCTAGGAGAAAGCTAACCGGAAATCGAAGAGATAAGGAAGACAGGCTAGGAGAAAGCTAACCGGAAATCGAAGAGATAAGGAAGACAGGCTAGGAGAAAGCTAACCGGAAATCGAAGAGATAAGGAAGACAGGCTAGGAGAAAGCTAACCGGAAATCGAAGAGATAAGGAAGACAGGCTAGGAGAAAGCTAACCGGAAATCGAAGAGATAAGGAAGACAGGCTAGGAGAAAGCTAACCGGAAATCGAAGAGATAAGGAAGACAGGCTAGGAGAAAGCTAACCGGAAATCGAAGAGATAAGGAAGACAGGCTAGGAGAAAGCTAACCGGAAATCGAAGAGATAAGGAAGACAGGCTAGGAGAAAGCTAACCGGAAATCGAAGAGATAAGGAAGACAGGCTAGGAGAAAGCTAACCGGAAATCGAAGAGATAAGGAAGACAGGCTAGGAGAAAGCTAACCGGAAATCGAAGAGATAAGGAAGACAGGCTAGGAGAAAGCTAACCGGAAATCGAAGAGATAAGGAAGACAGGCTAGGAGAAAGCTAACCGGAAATCGAAGAGATAAGGAAGACAGGCTAGGAGAAAGCTAACCGGAAATCGAAGAGATAAGGAAGACAGGCTAGGAGAAAGCTAACCGGAAATCGAAGAGATAAGGAAGACAGGCTAGGAGAAAGCTAACCGGAAATCGAAGAGATAAGGAAGACAGGCTAGGAGAAAGCTAACCGGAAATCGAAGAGATAAGGAAGACAGGCTAGGAGAAAGCTAACCGGAAATCGAAGAGATAAGGAAGACAGGCTAGGAGAAAGCTAACCGGAAATCGAAGAGATAAGGAAGACAGGCTAGGAGAAAGCTAACCGGAAATCGAAGAGATAAGGAAGACAGGCTAGGAGAAAGCTAACCGGAAATCGAAGAGATAAGGAAGACAGGCTAGGAGAAAGCTAACCGGAAATCGAAGAGATAAGGAAGACAGGCTAGGAGAAAGCTAACCGGAAATCGAAGAGATAAGGAAGACAGGCTAGGAGAAAGCTAACCGGAAATCGAAGAGATAAGGAAGACAGGCTAGGAGAAAGCTAACCGGAAATCGAAGAGATAAGGAAGACAGGCTAGGAGAAAGCTAACCGGAAATCGAAGAGATAAGGAAGACAGGCTAGGAGAAAGCTAACCGGAAATCGAAGAGATAAGGAAGACAGGCTAGGAGAAAGCTAACCGGAAATCGAAGAGATAAGGAAGACAGGCTAGGAGAAAGCTAACCGGAAATCGAAGAGATAAGGAAGACAGGCTAGGAGAAAGCTAACCGGAAATCGAAGAGATAAGGAAGACAGGCTAGGAGAAAGCTAACCGGAAATCGAAGAGATAAGGAAGACAGGCTAGGAGAAAGCTAACCGGAAATCGAAGAGATAAGGAAGACAGGCTAGGAGAAAGCTAACCGGAAATCGAAGAGATAAGGAAGACAGGCTAGGAGAAAGCTAACCGGAAATCGAAGAGATAAGGAAGACAGGCTAGGAGAAAGCTAACCGGAAATCGAAGAGATAAGGAAGACAGGCTAGGAGAAAGCTAACCGGAAATCGAAGAGATAAGGAAGACAGGCTAGGAGAAAGCTAACCGGAAATCGAAGAGATAAGGAAGACAGGCTAGGAGAAAGCTAACCGGAAATCGAAGAGATAAGGAAGACAGGCTAGGAGAAAGCTAACCGGAAATCGAAGAGATAAGGAAGACAGGCTAGGAGAAAGCTAACCGGAAATCGAAGAGATAAGGAAGACAGGCTAGGAGAAAGCTAACTATTATTATTATTATTATTATTATTATTATTATTATTATTATTATTATTATTATTATTGTTGTCTATTATGTTTTTTTTTTGCCTGTCTCTCCAATCCTTTTTCTCCAGAGGGCATAGGTGCTGTGCATAATAAAATAACATAGACTGAATGAAGAATGACTAAGAATAGGTTAGATACAAATAATATGATAAAGGGAACTGAAATCTGCCTGAAGATACCTCGAGTAAGATGAGGAGAAAGATGTTTGCATGTCATTAGTCAAGAGAAAACTTGATGAAGATGGGACAAAGCTGAATGGGGAAAAGGTCTTAGGCGTTTTGTTTTAATAGAAAAATAAAATAATAGGATAGAGTAAAACAATGGAAATGTAGAACGAACAAAAGTGTAGAAGATTAGATGTAGAAAGAAGGATAAAGTAAGGAGAGACAGCCTAGTTAGCTTGGAAGGTATCGCGTTTGCCTTGTAAGCGCTAGGCCGCGGGTTCGATTCCCGCCCGGGGTGGATTTTATTCTAAACACACAAGGTTCGTTCTCGGAACGGCTGGGCTTTCTCCTATCCTGTCTTCCTTCTCCCTTAGCTTTCGGGACGATAAGACCATAGCAGTTACGGTTCCCTCTATCAAACCTCTTGGAAAAAAAAAAAAAAAAAAATAGAAAGTAAAAAGTTAGGAGATAGTTGAATGAACGAAATGAATTCCAAGTTTTAACTCGAGAAGAAGAAAAATTAAGAATTTTTTTCAACTACCTACTTTTTTATAGTTTTTTTCACCATTTCTCTCCGACGAGCGAAGCTTCGGTTTATCCGATTTACCTATTTTATCGGTAACGTTTCACGTTTGTATGTGACACATAGATTCCAACTACAAGCTACATACAAGTATAGTCATGTTCCTATAATGCTTTCCAATAACTCGCCTGTCTCTATTGCTTTCATAAGTTTACTCCAGGGAGTATTTCTCTATGATAGTGATGACGTCATTGATGTATAATATTATTCTGAATATTTCCCATTCTAGTTGAAATTACTCCCTCTTGAAATTATTTCCCTTCTAGAGTATAAATATGACCCTATCTACAGTATAAATATGACCCTACCTACAGTATAAATATGACCCTATCTAGATTATAGTTATGACCCTACCTACAGTAGGTATAAATATGACACTATCTAGAGTATAAATATGACCCTATCTACAGTATAAATAATATGACCCTCTCCAGAGTATAAATATGACCCTATCTAGAGTATAAATATGACCCTACCTACAGTATAAATATGACCTTATCTATACAGTATACTAGTATACATATGAATTGATAAATATGACCCTATCTAGAGTATAAATATGACCCTACCTACAGTATAAATATGACCTTATCTATACAGTATACTAGTATACATATGACCCTAAAAAAAAAAAAAAAAAAAAAAAAAAAAAAATGACATGCATCACCCTAATCCATGTTGTATTACAAATCCAAATTTCTTCTCGTCTCTAATAAATTGCAGGAGAAAGAATTTCAATAAACTAAAAGAGAAGAACGAAACACTAAACTCAAATGATGTGAAGTGAAAGAAATTTAGACGAGAAGAAAAATGAGGACAAACTGAGAAAAAGAAGAATAGATTCTTAAATGAAAACGATGAAAAGTGTAATACAAGAAGGAAACAGGAGAAAGAGAAGAGAAAGAAGGAAGGAAAGAGGAAAAAAGAGAATTAAGAAGAAGAAGAAAAAGAAGAAGAAGAAGAAGAAGAAGAAGAAGAAGAAGAAGAAGAAGAAGAAGAAGAAGAAGAGATGAAGGAGGAGAATGAAGAGATTGAGGAAGAGGAAGAAGAAATAATCTGAAGATGATAATATGAAGGTGTCATGAAAGGAATAGGAGAATAGTGAGGAAGAGATAAAGGCGAGGAAGGAGAAGAAGGAAGAGGCAAAATGAAAGATGAGATTATAAAATTGTGAAATCAGATTGATCCTTGAAAGAACATCCAATGAAAACGCCAAATGAAAAACTACGCTAGCCGTGTTTTCTCGAATATCTTATTACCTACCCGTTGACAAATTTAATCAAATGAAAAAAAAAAATAATAATAATAATAATAAAACATAGGTGAAGAAGAAGAATATGAAGAGAACGTGAGAGAAATATGAATAATCTAATACCTGTGTAAAGAATATATGTAATCTAAATCTAATGCACGAAGAGAAGCGAAGGAAAATACGAAATACCTACCCAACGATAGTTTTATTACGAAGATAAAATTGACTATAGGTACCTAAGCCATAACTATAAACGGACCCTCCAAAAACTGACCTCAAATATGCTTCGGTTCCGAAAAACTGAAATGATGTAGAAAGATATTTTTTATTAATTTTCATACCTATCTCAAAGTAGGTAGGTAACAAGTGATGAATTTCAATATGAATTTGAAGATTTAAGCTCAAAAATGCTCAAAATTGAATTTAAAATGAGACTTTAGTACCTAGGTCCCGCATTCTACATAGGTATTATCAGATTTTTTTTTCTCATATGTTTTATAATTATATAGAGAGAGCCCATTATTTACTTCTATGAACTTTCTATGATTCTATGAAATTGCATATTGTCATATGCAAATGCATATTATGATCTGCATATTCTCTAGGTTTCAATTTTCCATTTCAGATATAACCTCGGAGGAATCTCATCTGATGGATAGGATAGCTGATCTGCAGTTACGTCTGTCACACCTAGACGCATTATATCGAGCTAGAGAATACGAAGCACAACTACTACATGTTCCTCATGGGGGTGGTGGAGTGGTTAGAAATAACACTCAGCGGAGTCTGGTACAAGACTTGATAGTCAGCAAAAAGGTAACTGAAGGTAAAAAGGTAGAAACACACTACTAGGTACTATCACGCCACGTGAGCCACAAGTTCTCCCATAATAAAGTAGGTGATTTCGTTCATGATAGCCACACGATACTGGCCTAACGTCACAGGAGCTCACGGCGTGACGTAATAGTAGAAGTAGTGTAGGTCACTCTAATGTAGAGATCATTCAGAGAAAGAGCCCTTATGAGTCTGATAAATTTTGCCCCGGGCATCGAACCTGCGACCTAGCGTTTCCAAAGTAGGCGCCACCTTCCAAGCTATCAGGGTAGCTTACAGTGTATTTCGTTGGTTCTAGGTATCATGGATCCTCAGTGAGAATGACTCGGTGCATGTATTTCGTTGGTTCTAGGTATCATGGGTTCTCAGTGAGAATGACTCGGTACATGTATTTCGTTGGTTCTAGGTATCATGGATTCTCAGTGAGAATGACTCGGTGCATGTATTTCGTTGGTTCTAGGTATCATGGGTTCTCAGTGAGAATGACTCGGTGCAGTCAATTCGACCTCCGTCTATCTTTCAGTTCCTACCTCATCTATTGGATAATCCTCATAGTCTACAACCTAACCTGTTGATCTCAAAGAAGCGAACAGGAGGTGAGATGATATTTCATTTTTGAATTAGATTTTTACAATCAGATTGCACGAAAAAACGCTTCTGCGTAACTGTAAAATTTCTGTAGGTTAGTAGGAGCTGAAAGTGGGTAGCTTGACTAGCTTCAAATGTTTGCGAAAGGAAAATACATCTCTTGTGGCCGCGCACCGCATACCTAGACTAAGTCACTTACTATTCGGATCATTAGTCATATTTCTACCTTGTAGTGTTCTCATTATTCTCATCGATCCAGGTAAGTTTCCTCCAGGAATCAACATAACCTAAGACTATTTCGACCATCAACAAATTGGTAAGATAAGAACAGCTTTCGAAGAGAGCAGGAGAACAAGATAGGAGACATCCAGCCATTCTGAGAACGACCTTTATCTACCGAAAATAGCAAGATATAGGTAGGTAGGTACTTAATATTTTCCAATTATTTCATGTGTTGCACATTGCATAATCGAATAGATTCCAGGCATTCGCACATTTTTTTCCTTCATTTCTTTCCCGGCCTTTTCACTTTCTTTGAAACAATAAGAGAGAGTGAGAGAGAGATCATAATTATCGACTGGTAGTATAATGTACCTATATTCAGTGTATTATGTACCAGTACCTACGTACCTAGTTTAGATTTCTTTTCATTTTTCCTTCTCTCTTTCATAATTTCATCCGACTAAAAGCTCTTGAAACGTCAATTAATCATTCCATACTAAAGTTCCCTACATATTGATATTGAATACCTACCTAGAGGTACATGGGAGCTTTTTTTAATCTCTATAATTATGAGGGAAATCCCTTTCTACTCTTCTCACACACACATAATTTCTCTCTTCCTCCCCCTTTTTTTCTATATCTCCCTTTTATGAGCCTTTTTCTTCTTTCCCCGTAGGTATCATAAATTCATCGAATTCTTTTTCTTCTTCTTCTTCTTCTTCTTCTTCTTCTTCTTCTTCTTCTTCTTCTCCTTCTCCTTCTTCTCCTCCTCCTCCTCCTCCTCCTCCTCAAATGAATAAAACGGAAGGTGAAGAGGAAGAAATAAAATGTGATAGATAAATTGGAACAATTCAGATAGAGAATCAGTTTCTATTTCGATATTTGTGTCGGGCATAAAAATGGAATGTGGAAATATAGTAAAAGAAAAAATAATAATAAAAATAATCTAAAAGCTGACATCTGTATAGGACATAAAAATTTCAAAGCAGAAGATACCTATCTTAAGGTTCTTATCTCAGAATTCGAGGATACAAAAATGAACTTAATGCTTTCTTTCCTAAAGTGGAACATTAATAATTTCATGTCATAAATTCCATGTTATTACCATCACGTACACTTTATAGACATAAAGTACCTACATACTTTATGTGAAAGTATGTAGGTATGACGTTCAGTGACGCAATAACCTTTAGAAGTTTTCTATGTAGGTAGGTACTTATAGCAATTGCTAAGTTCATTTTTTTCCATGGTTGGTAGGTATATGTACATACATGCCTTGAATTCCGGTCTGCTTTAAGATGAGTTTTGTGTTTCTGCCATCCAAGGATCTAACCTAAGATAAAGCTATGCTATATTGCTATAACTATGTTATTCTACTACTTACTACTCACTTTGTTCCTTAGCTATTCTAATACTCACTGTGTTCCTTAGCTACGCTATAGGTACATAGTATGTATATTGTAGGTGTATATCCTCCCACTCACTGCATACTGCATACCTTATAGTAAACCTCGCTGTGTCTTATCATCCCATCAGCTGGAAGATCAAACGTTTCAAATTCGTTTAGAAACACATCGTCATCAGCAAAATTATTCCCTTAACTGGTGAGGTGGGGTCTGACAGACCCCACGCACATTACCGTACAAAAAAACCACCTCCGCACCATCAGTTAAGGGTTATATTTAGCAGCAGCATCAGTAACAATCACAGTAGCAGAGTAGCAGCAGCAACATTAATAATAATAGTAGCAGGAGCAGTAGCAATAAAAATCATTATGAGAGCAAAAGGGGCTGCTAGCAACATAATTATGTATTTGTAATAACAGAGTAATCATTATCAACAACAACACCAACGACACCAACAACACCACCAACAACACCAACACCATCAGCACAACCACCACCACCACCACTCATTTTTTTTGTACTCTCATTTTTTTTTTTTTTTTTTTTTTTTCTCTCGTTAGGCGCTTTAACACTATTGTGTCGTTCGCGCCGACCCCTGTTTGTGACTAGATCTTAGTGTAGATGCCAATGGCCTTCATGTACATTAGTGTCGAATCAATATTGGCAGGGTTGTTGTCAAGAAAGTAACCTAAAGATTGTACCGTACATAAATATTATGAAGCTTTGCTGGAAGGCTGTAAGTCCCGGAAGTCCTAAAATATAATCATTCAAGACTCCATTTTTTTAAAAAAAAAAAAAAAAAAAAAACTGTATTCACATATAAGTTGATATACACATAAAAAAACCGTACCTACATGGTCGAATTTTCCAAATTATAAAAAATTAAATTAGTTTTAATTACGTAGAAATTTAGGTACTAAATGAAGAACATATCACCAATCGTACGGACCTACAATACACAAAAATCCCTCTCAGAGGCTTAAGTGTAAAAAGTCCTAAAGGATGGGTTAAGCTTGTGAAAATCTACAAATGGTACCTATAAGAACATAATTATGTACATAGAACACTCTCTGACTAATATGACCCTATCTACAGTACAAATATGACCCTATCTAGGTACAGTATAAATGTGACCTTATCTACAGTATCATCTTAATATGACTCTATAACTTCACCTTAAAATATGACCCTATCTATCCATTTTATGTGACTCCTCTCGAAATATGACCTTATGTATGTATTAAATTCAGCTTGTCATTAGGAGTGGGTACACAATTTTTAAATACAAACCTATAGCATTTCAGGAACGCATTTTCACCGTAAATAGGAAAATATGACTTTCATTCAATTAATTATTATTTATTTGTACTTTTATTTTAGAATTTGAAAACCTATCCATGCGTGAATCTGAATCTCTTCCTCCTCAATAGTATGATAATGGTAACGACTGGGAGATAGTTTGACAGAACATTAATAAATTGTGACATACCTAATACCTATGTAATGTCATTTGGATATTGTTCATACGGCATAAGTTGACCATAATAAATTATCCATCAATAATGACCGGAAATATAAATGTTTCTAGTCCTTCATATATTCAGGTCACTCTGATATGACCAAGGCTGTCTCGGTGATATTTGCGGTTAGCACACTGATCTGGAGGTCGCGGGTTCAAACCTGACCAAGGCATGATTTTTTTTTTCAATGAAATTTTAATTGCACATTAAATTGTAAGTAGGCGTCCGCAACGGAGCTCCGACCATAGTAAACTCGCAGAAAATTAAGAAATGGAGCTAAGTATTTTTTCTGCAATTGTCAATGGTCTTGGCGAGGGTCCATAATCTATGGTCACCGTTTTGCCCGCTCACTGTCTTGAATTCTGTGTAATTTTTTTTTCTTTTTTTTTAGGAGGTTTGACAGAGGGAACTGTAACTGCTATGCTCTTATCGTCCCGAAATCGAAGAGAGAAGGAAGACAGGATAGGAGAAAGCCAGCCGTTCCGAGAACGAACACTATCCCATCAGGATAAAATCCGCCCCGGGCGGGAATCGAACCCGCGGCCTAGCGCTTACATGTGTAAATGTTTAATTGTCATTTCTGTTACTTTGTAAAATAAGAGGGAACTGTAACTGCTATGCTCTTATCGTCCCGAAATCGAAGAGAGAAGGAAGACAGGATAGGAGAAAGCCAGCCGTTCCGAGAACGAACACTATCCCATCAGGATAAAATCCGCCCCGGGCGGGAATCGAACCCGCGGCCTAGCGCTTACAAGGCAGACGCGCCACCAACTAAGCTAACTAGGCTGGCTAAAGTGTGTAAATGTTTATTGTCATTTCTGTTAGGTACATTGTAAAATAAGTTTGACTGGAAAATCCATGTATGATTTCTTGGAATTCGATAGTTAGAAATGTTAGTATTCAGCTCGGAAAATTCATTGTTTTTCTAACGCATTATTTTTTTCCCTGTGCACAGATGTCACGTCACAAAATGGCGTCGAGTTTTCACTTCCCGATACCTAGACGTCGTCACTTACTATTCGGATCATTAGTCATATTTCTACCTTGTAGTGTTCTCATTATTCTCATCGATCCAGGTAAGTCACTTACTATTCGGATCATTAGTCATATTTCTACCTTGTAGTGTTCTCATTATTCTCATTGATCCAGGTAAGTCACTTACTATTCGGATCATTAGTCATATTTCTACCTTGTAGTGTTCTCATTATTCTCATCGATCCAGGTAAGTCACTTACTATTCGGATCATTAGTCATATTTCTACCTTGTAGTGTTCTCATTATTCTCATCAATCCAGGTAAGTTTCCTCCAGGAATCAACATAACCTAAGACTATTTCGACCATCAACAAGTTGGTAAGATAAGAACAGCTTTCGAAGAGAGCAGGAGAACAAGATAGGAGACATCCAGCCATTCTGAGAACGACCTTTATCTCCCGAAAATAGTAAAATATAGGTAGGTAGGTACTTAATTTTCCAATTTTTTTATGTGTTGTACATTGCATAATCGAATAGATTCCAGGCATTCACACATTTTTTCCCTTCATTTCTTTCCCGGCCTTTTCACTTTCTTTGAAACAATAAGAGAGAGTGAGAGAGAGATCATAATTATCGACTGGTAGTATGTACCTATATTCAGTGTATTACCAGTACCTACGTACCTAGTTTAGATTTCTTTTAATTTTTCCTTCTCTCTTTCATAATTTCATCCGACTAAAAGCTTTTCGAGTTTTTAAAGTTACTTTTTCGGAGTTTTGACCTCAGATTTGAATTTTTCACAACATTTTACGTAGGAATCGACCTTTTATTAATAATATTTTCCCAATTGCAACTCCTCCATTTCTCTCTTCCTCCCCCTTTTTTTCTATATCTCCCTTTTATGAGCCTTTTTCTTCTTTCCCCGTAGGTATCATAAATTCATCGAATTCTTCTTTTTCTTCTTCTTGTCGTCCTCCTCAAATGAATAAAACGGAAGGTGAAGAGGAAGAAATAAAATGTGATAGATAAATTGGAACAATTCAGATAGAGAATCAGTTTCAATTTCGATATTTGTGTTGGGCATAAAAATGGAATGTGGAAAAATAGTAAAAGAAAAAATAATAATAAAAATAATCTAAAAGCTGACATCTGTATAGGACATAAAAATTTCAAAGCAGAAGATACCTATCTCAGGTTCATATCTCAGAATTCGAGGATACAAAAATGAAATTAATGCTTTCTTTCTTCCTACAGTGAAACATTAATAATTTCATGTCATAAATTCCATGTTATTACCATCACGTACACTTTATAGACATAAAGTACCTACATACTTTATGTGAAAGTATGTAGGTATGACGTTCAATGACGTAATAACCTTTAGAAGTTTTCTATGTAGGTAGGTATTAGGTAGGTTGGTAGGTATATGTACATACATGCCTTGAATTCCGGTCTGCTTTAAGATGAGTTTTGTGTTTCTGCCATCCAAGGATCTAACCTAGGATAAAGCTATGCTATATTGCTATAACTATGTTATTCTACTACTCACTGTGTTCCTTAGCTAAGCTATAGGTACATAGTATGTACATATATTATAGGTGTATATCCTCCCACTCACTGCATACCTTATAGTAAACCTCGCTGTGTCTTATCATCCCATCAGCTGGAAAATCAAACGTTTCAAATTCTTTTAGAAACACATCGTCATCAGCAAAATTATTCCCTTACCTGGTGAGATGGTGTCTGACAGACCCCACGCACATTACCGTACAAAAAAACCACCTCACCATCAGTTAAGGGTTATATTTAGCAGCAGCATCAGTAACAATAACAGTAGCAGCAGCAACATTAATAATAATAGTAGCAGGAGCAGTAGCAATAAAAATCATTATGAGAGCAAGAGGGGCTGCTAGCAACATATGTATTTGTAATCACAGAGTAATCATTATCAACAACAACACCAACACCAACACCAACGACACCAACAACAACAAGGACACCAACAACACCAACACCAACACCACCACCACAGTAAAATCTTTTGAACTGTTCTTTTTGATACTCTCATTTTATTTTATTTTATTTTTTTCATCTCCTGCTTGTGTTCATCCCTACGAGAATTCTACGCATTCCACTCGGAAAAGCAGCAAAATATTTTCTAAATTATTTATTTTATATTTGCTCTAGGCTTGGGAGTTGCTATTTTGAGAAATAACCTAAAGATTGGTACCTACATAAATATTATGAAGCTTTTGCCTATAAGTTGGGTTAAGCTTATAGGTGCGAATCTACAAAAGGTGTCGAGTGGATTGGAACACATCACATGCGTTCAGGCACACTCTTATAATTACCTACCTATTGATTTATATTTTACTTCTTTTGTTGTTCCAGACAGACGAGACGTATGTCACCCAAGTTGCAAATGAAATCCTGTCTGTTCCACAGTAAGTTGTTATAGTTGATATTATGTGGAGGTTTGGAGGAGAAATTAGATGACAGTGGAAATAAATGGAGGTTGTTAGGAATTTAAAAATAATTATTATTAAGACTTCTTTCCGTGTTCAGACGGGTCGGCGTTTTTCGTCAGCCTCTCAGTCAGCCCTAGAGAGGATGATTGTTTTGGACTAACATTTGGTAGGTATTGGCTAAAAAAGTTACCTACATATCAAGACTCTCAAAATGATTTATAAAACAAAGGCTCTATTTATGCTTCCTGCAATTCACACAATCCCATAATTAATTGATTATAATAAAGCTTTCCATTGTTTATTCCAATAATTTATTATTTTCATGTCGAATTTGGTAACATAATAACATTGCATTGTTTGATTGTATATTTACAAATAAAGAAAGAAAGTCCTTGTTAAAAAAATATAAAAAAATAAAATTAAAAATAAATAAATAAAAA
>NW_007377622.1:148455-226691 GCF_000475195.1 Diaphorina citri | reverse complement strand
GAAATATGAATAATGAATAATCTAATACCTGTGTAAAGAATATAATTATGTAATCTAAATCTAATGCACGAAGAGAAGCGGAGGAAAATACGAAATACCCACCTAACGATAGTTTTAAGAAGATAAAATTGACTATAGGTAAGCCATAACTATAAACGGACCCTCCAAAAACTGACCTCAAATATGCTTCGGTTCCGAAAAACTGAAAAAATGATGTAGAAAGATAATTCTATTTATTTTTATATCTCAAAGCAGGTAGGTAACAAGTGATGGATTTCAATATGAATTTGAAGATTTAAGCTCAAAAATGCTCAAAATTGATTTTTTTTTTTTTAATCGTTTATTGATGTTTTAAACAATAATTAGTTTTTAACATCGAGATGATCAAAAAAGGAAATTGAATTTAAAATGAGACTTTATAGGTCCCGCTTTCTACATATTATCAGATTTTTTTTCTCATAAGTTTTATAATTATGTATGTAGAGAGAGCCCATTATTTACTTCTCTAGCCCAATGATTATTAGAGCCCGGATTATATGAAATTGCATATTGTCATATGCAAATGCATATTATGATCTGCATATTCTCTAGGTTTCCATTTTCCATTTCAGATATAACCTCGGAAGAATCTCATCTGATGGATAGGATAGCCGATCTGCAGTTACGTCTGTCACACCTAGACGCATTGTATCGAGCTAGAGAATACGAAGCACAACTACTACATGTTCCTCATGGAGGTGGTGGAGTGGTTAGGAATAACACTCAGCGGAGTCTGGTACAAGACTTGATAGTCAGCAAAAAGGTAACTGAAGGTAGAAAGGTAGAAACACACTGTTCCACAGTAAGTTGTTATAGTTGATATTATGTGGAGGTTTGGAGGAGAAATTAGATGACAGTGGAAATAAATGGAGGTTGTTAGGAATTTAAAAATAATTATTATTAAGACTTCTTTCCGTGTTCAGACGGGTCGGCGTTTTTCGTCAGCCTCTCAGTCAGCCCTAGAGAGGATGATTGTTTTGGACTAACATTTGGTAGGTATTGGCTAAAAAAGTTACCTACATATCAAGACTCTCAAAATGATTTATAAAACAAAGGCTCTATTTATGCTTCCTGCAATTCACACAATCCCATAATTAATTGATTATAATAAAGCTTTCCATTGTTTATTCCAATAATTTATTATTTTCATGTCGAATTTGGTAACATAATAACATTGCATTGTTTGATTGTATATTTTTTCAGTATCACTCTCCATCGGTCTACCTACTGTAAAGCGACTCAATCAAACCTATATGTTTGCCACACTGAAGAATGTGCTGGATGCTATGTCCCCGGAAGAGAAGGAAGACTGTGTTGTCATTGTGTTCATAGGAGAGGTAAGGGGGTCGAGTACATAAAAAGCCCACTGGCTTAGTGCGCGGTCACAACGGCGACCATGGACCATATACTTCAATGAAAAAAAAAAAAAAAAAAAAAAAACTTATGAAATTCGCAAATTATCGAATTCATCGTAATTGAATGAAATACCTAGCCATTTTATGCATTCAATACTAGTTATCATCTCCCTATATGTTTCAGTATCATTCATCCTAGCCATTTTATGCATTCAATACAAATTATCATCTCCCTATATGTTTCAGTATCACTCTCCATCGGTCTACCTACTGTAAAGCGACTCAATCAAACCTATATGTTTGCCACACTGAAGAATGTGCTGGATGCCATGTCCCCGGAAGAGAAGGAAGACTGTGTTGTCATTGTGTTCATAGGAGAGGTAAGGGGTCGAGTACATAAAAAGCCCACTGGCTTAGTGCGCGGTCACAACGGCGACCATAGACCATTGACCTTCACCAAGACCATCGCCGAAAAAATACTCGATTTCTTGATTTTCTGCTACGGTCGGTATTATGGTCAAGACTCCGTTGAGGACGCTTCTATTCATTAGCATGGATTGTTTATTTTCTCTTGGGTCGGTACTAGGCTATGGTCCATGATCGGTTCTCGGTTATGCACGCCTACTTAGGTGTCGAGTCAAACAACCCTATTTGAGGACGCTTCTATTCATTAGCATGGATTGTTTATTTTCTCTTGGGTCGGTACTAGGCTATGGTCCATGATCGGTTCTCGGTTATGGACGCCTACTTAGGTGTCGAGTCAAACAACCCTAAAAGTTGGGTTAAGCTTATAGGTGCGAATCTACAAAAGGTGTCGAGTGGATTGGAACACATCACATGCGTTCAGGCACACTCTTAATTACCTACCTATTGATTTATATTTTACTTCTTTTGTTGTTCCAGACAGACGAGACGTATGTCACCCAAGTTGCAAATGAAATCCTGTCTGTTCCACAGTAAGTTGTTATAGTTGATATTATGTGGAGGTTTGGAGGAGAAATTAGATGACAGTGGAAATAAATGGAGGTTGTTAGGGCTTTAAAAATAATTACTATCAAGAATCTCGTGATCTTCTTCCCGTGTTCAGACGGGTCGGCGTTTTTCGTCAGCCTCTCAGTCAGCCCTAGAGAGAATGATTGTTTTGGACTAACATTTGGTATTGGCTAAAAAAAGTTACCTACATATCAAGACTCTCAAAATGATTTATAAAACAAAGGCTCTATTTATGCTTCCTGCAATTCACACAATCCCATAATTCATTGATTAAAATAAAGCTTTCCATTGTTTATTCCAATAATTTATTATTTTCATGTCGAATTTGGTAACATGATAACATTGCATTGTTTGATTGTATATTTACAAATAAAGAAAGAAAGTCTTTGTTAAAAAAATATAAAAAAATAAAATTAAAAATAAATGATAATAAAATAAATAAATAAAAATAATCACCTTATTTACAGATTTGTCGAGGCAATCAACTCAGGGCTGGTCGATGTGTTGGCACCCCACCCCTCCTACTATCCGGACCTGAGCAAGCTGAGACCGACCCTGGGAGACAGTATGGACCGCGTACGGTGGCGCTCGAAACAGAACCTGGACTTTGCGTACCTCATGATGTTTGCGCAAGAGCGCGCACTGTTCTATATGCAACTGGAAGATGATGTGCTCGCTAAGGACGGGTTTGTGACGCGCGTCAAAAAGTTTGCGTATGCGCAAAGTGCGCATAACAGTCAGTGGTTCGTGCTGGACTTCTGTCAGCTTGGGTTTATTGGTAGGTGATGCTGAGATTAACCTTTTTGAAATATTACATGTGATTCGAATAGATTTTTTTCCGAGTGTAAAGTTGCGTATGTGTGCTGCGGCAGAACATACCACAAACGGACCGCGGTATAACTGCTACAAAATTCAACGTGCTGTTGTTGACTGAAGATTCGTGTCAACCTGACAGTCAATGTAATAGAACTACATTACAATAATACTAAACCTTTTCTTCCATTTATCTCAAGTTCTCTCTCTCTATTCCATCATTCCAGGTAAATTGTTCCACAGTACAGATCTGCCCTCTCTCATCCAGATATTTCTTCTCCTCTACAATGATAAACCCGTGGACTGGTTACTAGAAGGTTTCATCAACTTCAAACTGTGCAGCTCCGAGAAAGATCAGGTGAGTGACTTGATGGACGGAATTTAATAACTTACCCTTTCCCGGATGGAATTTGGTAAAGTAAACCGGACTTGGGACGAAATTTAATAAAGAAAATTTGTTTGGGATGAAATTCAATAAAGAAAACTAACTTGTTTGGGATGAAATTCATAAAAGGAAATCAGTTTGGGACGAAATTCTGTATCATCCGATTGAAATAGTCTTAATTGTTTGTTAGGTACTTGGACGGACTACTGACCATTTGATTTTTCTTCTCCAGAGTGACTGCAAGAAACGAGCAGAGAACGTATGGCTCCACCATAAGCCATCTCTATTCCAGCACATTGGGACAGTGTCCTCTCTCAAAGGCAAAGTTCAAAAACTGAGGGTAAGTTCTAACCAAAACGAATTAGGTAGGTGCCTTAGTATATTTGAAAGTTTGTCTGTCTGACTGACTGAATGAACGAATGCAAGAAGACATTATTTTTTCAGCTTATTGTTTCATTACAAATTTTCATCAGTAAATGGGTTTTTTTTTTCAAATTAAATTGATTCCAAATTGATTAAATTGATTGACAAATGGAGTTTGCCTGAAGGCATGTGATGTGTTCCAATCCACTCTTTGTTCTACAGGACAAGCAGTTTGGTAAAATCCCGCTGTTCTTCCCTCACAATAACCCACCAGCCGAGGTAGGCTCTACAATCAAAGCTTACAAAGAGCACACTCTCAAGAGGGCCTACTTGGGCGAAACGTTCTTCTGGGGTCTTCTGCCTCAGCCTAACGATATTCTGTCGTTCCGATTTCGACCACCAGGGGTCAAACTGAAAAGGTAAGGAGAAGATTTTGTAAGGTGCATTTCTCCATTAGATTTCTGAAAGTTCCTCCCTAGCAACATCGATGGTTAGGTAATTGTTGGCCTTACGGTATAACGTACGATATATCGTAAGACCTACAATTACCCAATCAAAAATGTTGTTAGGGCTATTTCTTCCTTATACCTACATATAAAGAGTGGGGAGGGGCATTTTGTTCTACAATACCTATCAAAAACTTTTACAGTTGATATACAAATTTCTTGACCCCGCCGGGAATCGAACCCGGGTCTCCCGCGTGCAAGGCGAGCGCAGTGACCACTACGCCATGGGAGCTGCGTTAACTAAAGATTTGACCTTTTAATAAGGCCACGTTACTTAAGTTTTACTAAGCACTATTAAAGCTTAGATACTACTCGTCTCGTGTAGGTAAACACTACTGGCAGGTGGCAGCCAGTAACATTCCAGTCAAGTCGGATAAAATACACTTCTGTATCCAAATGAAACCAACCACCTAACTGATAACTGGACTGAAATGATACCTACTTGATTACTGAAATGGTCCGTGTTTAAACGAGACCAGTGGTACCTGCTGATGACTGTTTGCCATAGCTTTCAAATCTCGATAGATCACACCATGTTAAACAACGTTGTACTTGGTTGGTATCTGGATACAATCATGTCAATACATTTTTCATTGGTTTCCGGTTTCCGGACATGGATATCTAGGATGTCATGTTAACAAAACATTGACGAATTTCAAAAGAAATTAATACCAAAAAGTTACCAGAGATGTGTCGAATTTTATTATGTTAGAAAAATACAAAGTATCTCTTTTTTTTTCAATTGTTAATACTAAGATTTTTTACAACAATAAATTATACAATAGGTACTTACCTACCTACTTACCTATATGTATGGAATATTACCTATTATTACCCAAGTATGTATAATTGTTAATGCTTGTCCTGTCCTGTTAGGTAATTCTTCCACAGAAAGACGGAATTTTTCGACACCTGTTTTATCTCTCTCTTTCTTCTTCATTTCTCTCTCTCTCTCTCTCATGTAGCAATAACCTTGGCGCGGAGGCCAGGGCATCAGGGCAACAAAATGCTTGGAATTTGGAACATTCACCCCCGACTATCTATTGACCGAGGGGCCCAGGCGAAACCTTGCGGGTTCCCCCCAAATAGGATATATGCTACTTTAGGTCATTACTTTCGGCAAGTGCGGAGTTCTACTAGTTACTAGACCAACATGAATTCTATCAAGCAAAGAGTCAAAACACCTTCGACTTTGTCGGGAGTCGAACCTGCTACCTCTGGCATGCCATACGCACTGGTGCATGTTATTCGGACTGTACATGTTATTTACATGCTCCAGCTCCGGCGTGCCGAGTCATACGTACTGTGCGTGCACTAAAGTAACCAACTCCCATAATAAAGTAGGTGATTTCGTTCATGATAGCCACACGATACTGCCCTAACGTCACAGGAGCTCACGTGACGTAACAGTAGTGTAGTTCACTCTAATGTAGAGATCATTCAGAGAAAGAGCCCTTATGAGTCTGATAAATTTTGCCCCGGGCATCAAACCTGCGACCTAGCGCTTCCAAAGTAGGCGCCACCTTCCAAGCTATCTATCAGGGTACCTAGCTTACAGTGTATTTCGTTGGTTCTAGGTATCATGGGTTCTCAGTGAGAATGACTCGGTGCAGTCAATTCGACCTCCGTCTATCTTTCAGTTCCTACCTCATCTATTGGATAATCCTCATAGTCTACAACCTAACCTGTTGATCTCAAAGAAGCGAACAGGAGGTGAGATGATATTTCATTTTTGAATTCGATTTTTACAATCAGACTGCATGAAAAATCGCTTCTGCGTAACTGTAAAATTTCTGTAGGCTAGTAGGAGCAGAAATTGGGTAGCTTGACTCGCTTATTATAGGTACCTTACACAATCATTAGTAATGTCATTATTTCCAAGTAATGATGATGAAAAATCAGAAAATCCGGAATTCCATCATTAGTAATGACATTACATTACTAATGATCATGTAAGGTACCTCTTAGGAGTCTTAGGTGTAGGTATTTTCCTTTCTGAAAACTTTCGGAAACGGAACCGGTTCTCTTTGGAAACTGAAATGGCGCCAGTATTAAACCATAGGAAATCCAAGATGGTCCACCATCGGAATCTGTTCCACGGACCAAACACACGGACCAAATGTTTGCGAAAGGAAAATTCATCTCTTGTCGCCGCCCACCGCGCCGAATGTAGGTATGGTAAACTCCTCGTCACGTTAAATACTCCTACCTCAAAAAAAAAAAAAAAAAAAAAAAAAACTATAAAACACCCAAAAAACCACATCATCGTAGGTAATTGGAATGTGAAAATACCTAGCCATTTTATGCATTCAATTCACAAGTTATATTCTCCCCATATGTTTCAGTATCACTCTCCATCGGTCTACCCACTGTAAAGCGACTCAATCAAACCTATATGTTTGCCACACTGAAGAATGTGCTGGATGCTATGTTCCCGGAAGAGAAGAGAAGACTTTGTGTTGTATTGTGTTCAATAGGAGAAGTGTAAGGGAGTCGAGTACATAAAAAGCCCACTGTCTTAGTGGGCGCGGTCACAACGGTCGACATGGGACGATCATAGGACCATTGGGGGACCTCACCAAGACCATCGCCGGAAAAAATACTCGATTTCTTGATTTTCTGCTGACGGTCGGTACTTTATTGGTCAAGACTCCGTTTGAGGACGGTTCTATTCATTAGCATGGTTTGGTTTATTTTCTCTTGGGTCGGTACTAACTATGTGTCCATGATCGGTTTCTCGGTTATGGACGCTACTTTAGTTGGTCGAGTCAAAGCAACCCTTAAAGGTTGGGTTAAGCTTATTAGAATCTACAAAGTATCCCTCCGGTTGTTGTGTTGAGAGAGGAGTGTGGGAATTACGCAAAAGCGTGTCGAGTGGGATTGAACCATCACATGGTTCAGCACACTCTGTATAATTACCTACCTATTGATTTATATTTTACTTCTTTTGTTGTTCCAGACAGACGAGACGTATGTCACCCAAGTTGCAAATGAAATCCTGTCTGTTCCACAGTAAGTTGTTATAGTTGATATTATGTGGAGGTTTGGAGGAGAAATTAGATGACAGTGGAAATAAATGGAGGTTGTTAGGAATTTAAAAATAATTATTATTAAGACTTCTTTCCGTGTTCAGACGGGTCGGCGTTTTTCGTCAGCCTCTCAGTCAGCCCTAGAGAGGATGATTGTTTTGGACTAACATTTGGTAGGTATTGGCTAAAAAAGTTACCTACATATCAAGACTCTCAAAATGATTTATAAAACAAAGGCTCTATTTATGCTTCCTGCAATTCACACAATCCCATAATTAATTGATTATAATAAAGCTTTCCATTGTTTATTCCAATAATTTATTATTTTCATGTCGAATTTGGTAACATAATAACATTGCATTGTTTGATTGTATATTTACAAATAAAGAAAGAAAGTCTTTGTTAAAAAAATATAAAAAAATAAAATTAAAAATAAATGATAATAAAATAAATAAATAAAAATAATCACCTTATTTACAGATTTGTCGAGGCAATCAACTCAGGGCTGGTCGATGTGTTGGCACCCCACCCCTCCTACTATCCGGACCTGAGCAAGCTGAGACCGACCCTGGGAGACAGTATGGACCGCGTACGGTGGCGCTCGAAACAGAACCTGGACTTTGCGTACCTCATGATGTTTGCGCAAGAGCGCGCACTGTTCTATATGCAACTGGAAGATGATGTGCTCGCTAAGGAGGGGTTTGTGACGCGCGTCAAAAAGTTTGCGTATGCGCAAAGTGCGCATAACAGTCAGTGGTTCGTGCTGGACTTCTGCCAGCTTGGGTTTATAGGTAGGTGATGCTGAGATTAACCTTTTTGAAATATTACATGTGATTCGAATAGATTTTTTTCCGAGTGTAAAGTCGCGTATGTGTGCTGCGGCAAACATACCACAAACGGACCGCGGTATAACTGCTACAAATGTTTCCTTTAAAATTCAACGTGCTGTTGTTGACTGAAGATTTGTGTCAACCTGACAACTCCGCTTTCAAGTCAATGTAATAGAACTAGGTACATTACAATAATACTATACCTTTCCTTTTTTTTTTTTTTTTTTTTTTTTTTTTTTTTTTGGGCCCCTTTTTTTTTTTTTTTTTTTTTTTGGTAGGTAAACGATATTGTTTATTTAATATTTAACATAATAAAACGTTGCTTGCCTCACAGAATATCGAGTATGTTTTTTTTTTTTCAGGGCATCATTATTTGATTTTTCTTAAAATAACAACAGTTCAATTAAAAACAACCCGCACCATCTTCGCATCCCAAACCTCTTGCCCTCTTCCTTGTACCTCTGATCCTCATGCTTATTGTTCTAATGATTGAGATTTGACATTTAGTTCTCAACCAACCCAAAACTTGAGCATAGCTCCGGTTTCATTTCATACATAATCTGTCCGCAGTTCTCTTCAGGAAGCTCATATATTCCATACCAATGGCACAATCGCATGACAATATCAAGGGGGTGAAAGTTATCTCAAGTTCTCTCTCTCTATTCCATCATTCCAGGTAAATTGTTCCACAGTACAGATCTGCCCTCTCTCATCCAGATATTTCTTCTCCTCTATAATGATAAACCCGTGGATTGGTTACTAGAAGGTTTCATCAACTTCAAACTGTGCAGCTCCGAGAAAGATCAGGTGAGTGACTTGATGGACGGAATTTAATAACTTACCCTTTCCCGGATGGAATTTGGTAAAGTAAACCGGACTTGGGACGAAATTTAATAAAGAAAATTTGTTTGGGATGAAATTCAATAAAGAAAACTAACTTGTTTGGGATGAAATTCATAAAAGGAAATCAGTTTGGGACGAAATTCTGTATCATCCAATTGAAATAGTCTTAATTGTTTGTTTGTTACTTGGACGGACTACTGACCATTTGATTTTTCTTCTCCAGAGTGACTGCAAGAAACGAGCAGAGAACGTATGGCTCCACCATAAGCCATCTCTATTCCAGCACATTGGGACAGTGTCCTCTCTCAAAGGCAAAGTTCAAAAACTGAGGGTAAGTTCTAACCAAAACGAATTAGGTAGGTGCCTTAGTATATTTGAAAGTTTGTCTGTCTGACTGACTGAATGAACGAATGCAAGAAGACATTATTTTTTCAGCTTATTGTTTCATTACAAATTTTCATCAGTAAATGGGTTTTTTTTTTCAAATTAAATTGATTCCAAATTGATTAAATTGATTGACAAATGGAGTTTGCCTGAAGGCATGTGATGTGTTCCAATCCACTCTTTGTTCTACAGGACAAGCAGTTTGGTAAAATCCCGCTGTTCTTCCCTCACAATAACCCACCAGCCGAGGTAGGCTCTACAATCAAAGCTTACAAAGAGCACACTCTCAAGAGGGCCTACTTGGGCGAAACGTTCTTCTGGGGTCTTCTGCCTCAGCCTAACGATATTCTGTCGTTCCGATTTCGACCACCAGGGGTCAAACTGAAAAGGTAAGGAGAAGATTTTGTAAGGTGCATTTCTCCATTAGATTTCTGAAAGTTCCTCCCTAGCAACATCGATGGTTAGGTAATTGTTGGCCTTACGGTATAACGTACGATATATCGTAAGACCTACAATTACCCAATCAAAAATGTTGTTAGGGCTATTTCTTCCTTATACCTACATATAAAGAGTGGGGAGGGGCATTCTGTTCTACAATACCTATCAAAAACTTTTACAGTTGATAAAAATCGCTTTTTTTATATTTGAGGGGACAGATTTTTTTTTTTTTTTTTTTTTTTTTTTTTTTTTGCTGTACTATTAAATAATTAATTAACTTTTGCTGTTGTAATAATTTTTGTCCATTCAATTTGGGACTCAATCGAACCTTTTCGGAGTCCGTAGGAATTTTTTTTCAGAGCGGGTTCTACAGTTTTCAGAACCACACTAGCATTCGTTCTTGTCCAAACATACGCCACACTAAGCGTTGCTTAACCGATGTGTTCTGTTTCAGGGTAGTGTTCCGGAGTGGTAATGCTGAACACCCATCTGATATGTTGTACAATACAAGTGTAGTGGCCTTACTAGCCGATAGTAATGAAACAGTTACCATTGGTAAGTATCGGTCTGTTAATAGAGATGAAAGTCCCTGCTTCTCAGCTGCCCTCATAATACATATTGAATGTACAACTGCACAGGCACACTAAAGTAACCAACAGTGGATGGAATAGGACAATCTTATGAACGCCGTGAAAATAATTGAGTATACAATGTGAAATACATGATTAGTGGAGATGCTCATTTTCATTTGAACTTTTAGGCAAGGTACCTGGTAGATAGGGAGCCAGCTCAGTTATCTCGTTTGGTAGTGCGTCTGCCTTGTAAGCGCTAGGTCGCGGGTTCGATTCGGGGCGTATTTTATCCTTAGCAGATAAAATTCTTTCTTAGAACGGCTGGGTTTCTCCTATCCTGTCTTCCTTCTCTCTTTGTCTTCGAGACGAGAAGAGATTAGCAATTATAGTTCCCTCTATTAAACATGAAAAATATGTACATGTACTTATTAAATCTATGAGCTTATATTTTAATTACAGGGAAGTTCAACAACTGGGGTACAGTGGATGAATATGTAGAAGAAGGTTCTGAGCTAGTGGCGGAGTTACAACTCATTGTACTTAGTGAATCTGACAACTGGGTCATCCTGAGTGAGGTGAGTGATTCCTCCTTCTTCCATGATAACTTACCATCCCCCACTGTAATATTGTACCCAGATTACATAGGCCAGGGGTTTCCAACCATCGGCCCGCGGGCCACGTGGCCCGCCAGACCAACTGAAACTGACCCCCTTTAGTGTTCAGCTACAATTAGGAGAATACTGTTTGAAAAGTTTCGCCTGCGGCACTCAAAATTCGATCGGACTCCATTTCTAAGAAGTTGGGGGGTGGGGGGGGGTGCTCCCCTATGTACATATGTGGCCCGCGAAGTACCTCCGAAGTCCGAATGTAGCATGTGGCCCGCATACACATGGAAGTTGGAAACCCCTGATATAGGCGATTCCTTTGCGTATAAATCAACAACACGTGCCGCACCCCAAGAAACGCCAGACCAAAAATCTAGCATCATTAATTGCTACAGCTACAGCAGACGATTCCTTTTAATGAACTTGAGATCTCTTGTATGTAGGTAAGGGGCAAATATTCTAACTCACATACTTTGCATAGGTACCCCTTGTCAACAAAAATAATAACAACAACACAAGTGCTACATTAGACTCTTATGTTCTGTGTTTACCCATTATGTAGTATGTTCTTCATCAGAGGGGCTATAAGCTATAGCCTATACCAGTTACAATACTTAACAGTTATGTGTTGGGTGCACATAAAAAACACTAGGAAGTGTTGAACTTTTAAGAGTCATAACTTTGAGGTTCTGCCATTTTGAATCGGGATAGAATATGACAAATTTAAATAGCCTATGTCACCCTCAGTACTCTTCCCAACAACCACAAATAATTTCATCCAAATCGGTCAAGCCGTTTTTTTGTGAAAAGAGGATAACAAAAGGTCCATCAGAGTAACAGCGCCGTCGTTATTTTCATAGTATAACTTCTCGCTGTCTCTTATTTTGAAAAAATGTTATATCTTTTTCTACGTTTCTACAGAAAATTTAAAAGGTTCTCTAATTTTATTTATTAAGATTATTTTATGGTGGTCATCGAACCCGAGATCTTCTGCATGACAAGCAAGCCCATTTCCTCTGGACTAACCACGCCCCATTTCTTCTTCGCTTTCCAGATCCAGATTGATACGTACAGTTGACCCCAGTACATGGATAATAAGAAAGCTACAGCTGCGTTTAAAACCCGCTTCAAATTCCCCTTACCATGTCGTCGGTTTTCAAATTGTTAAAACCGAAAATGATGAATTTGTTTCTAAAGTTCAATTTGTTGATGTACTTTGGAACATCAGGTGAAATGGACAGGAGGGCGTGGGTTCGATCTCAGCCGAGGCATGAAACTTTCTCCTTATTTATATGAGACTTACACCCATATTTATGAACAAAATGCTGGCTCTCAGCAAGTGCTCAAGTATCAATTCTAAACATCTGATTGGCCAAAATTTGTTTAAGACTGATCTGAGATCGAGAATTTTTGTTCATAAATACGAGTGTTAGACCCGCTAATTATGGATCTCCAAGGGTGAGGTGGTAGAGAATGCATCGTTGAAATCTCATCTATTGGTTACCTTCCATCGATCGCAAAGAGACGAAATCCTATGATGACGTAATCTCGTGAGCATAGTCTCAAGGCATTTGATTGGTCAATTTTGACTTGAGACTGATCTAAGAACGATCATTCTTGTTCATAAATACGAGTGTTAGACCCGCTAATTATGGATCTCCAAGGGTGAGGTGGTATAGAGAATGCATCGTTGAAATCTCATCTAGTAGTTACCTTCCATCGATCCCCAAGAGACGAAATCCTATGATGACGTAATCTCGTGAGGACAATATTGAAGAACTGAGTAAAAAAAAAAAAAAAAAAAAAAACATCAGCCTTATCCTATGTACTTAATTTTTTTGTTATTGTGCTGTGATATTTATATTTTTTGTACCTATTTTCAAAATATAATAATAGTGTTAAATTATTGTTTATACCCAATTACCCACCACAAGCTATGTTTATCCCCATACAAGTAAAGCTGACACTGAAATTTTGTAAATTGTTGCTGATATAAAATATTCTAGACTTACTAGGCTTAGGCTTAGTAATTGATTTGTAGTACCTTTTTATTTGAGGATCATTGTACTTAAATTGATGTTGAAATAATGACGTCATCAAACTAAGAGATATTGTGTACGTCTATAGGTATATAGGTATATATTCTAGACACCTGTATACCTATTATGTTTAAGGAAGGACGGTTCCTAAAGGTGCTTCTCAGTGCGCGTCCACAATGGCGACCATGGACCATCGCCCGAGACCATCGACCCAAGCACCAGTGTGTCCACAACGGAGCCTGAAAAATTGAAAAGAAAAAAAAAAAAAAAAAAAAAACATCAGCCTTATCCTATGTACTTAATTTTTATCCTAGCCTTATCCTATGTACTTAATTTTTTTGTTATTGTGCTGTGATATTTATATTTTTTTGTACCTATTTTCAAATTATAATAATAGTGTTAAATTATTGTTTATACCCAATTACCCACCATAAGCTATGTTTACCCCCATACAAGTAAAGGTGACACTGAAATTTTGTAATTTGTTGCTGACATAAAACATTCTAGGCTTACTAGGCTTAGGCTTAGTAATTGATTTGTAGTACCTTTTTATTTGAGGATCATTGTACTTAAATGGATGTTGAAATAATGACGTCATCAAAGTAAGAGATATTGTGTACGTGTCTATATAGGTACATAGGTATATATTCTAGACACCTGCATATATTATGTTTAAGGACGGACGGTTCCTAAAGGTGCTTCTCAGTGCGCGTCCACAACGGCGACCATGGACCATCGACCATGGACCAATTGCCGAGACCATCGACCCAAGCACCAGTGTGTCCACAACGGAGCCTGGAACCTCCTGCTTAATTAGATACGCTTGAAAATTTCGAGGTTAGAATGTTATCAAAAATGTATACAAAACCATCGATTATTGCAGAAATACTCAGCTCAATTTCTTCATTTTCTGCGAGGGTCGGTGCTATGGTCATTGGTCAAGGCTTCTATATTCATTTTAGTACCTATGGTTTGTTTATTTTCTCTTGGGTTGGTACTAGGCTAGGGTCGATAGTCGGTTCTCCGTTGTGGACGTCTACTAAGATACTACAGTCGATCGGCATCAGTTGGAACTCCTATCTCATACAGGTACCTAAATCCCAACTGAATAAAATTGTAGGTTTTATAACATTACCTAGAAATAAGGAAAGTAAAAATAATTTGTACCTATTAATAAAATTATTATTAGGCAGCTTTGAATTGTTTAGATATTTGCATTGTTTAGATAATTTTTAGAAGCACATTGCATAAATTTTGGTTGAATATAGGTGGATAGTTGCTATTTGCTATTAAATTTATTGTAGGTGCCTATTATCTACTTTTCAATCTAGGTAGGTAGATACCTAAATAGTTTTGTATCTAGGTAATTACCAATATTAGGTACCTAAATAGTAAAATATTAATATGTCATATTGGTTTTATTTAACTAAAGATATATTGAAAAAACAAACATGTAATACGAACTTTCCAAATGGAATTCAATCGAATTCTAATTAAAATTCAGACAAGATATTGACAGAGTAGTTTAATTTATCCAACGAAGCCACAGAAATGCTGAATATTGTTGAATGAGGTCTCTTCTTTCCTATCATTTTCTAAATATCTAAATGAACAAGAAGTACTGGACAGTAACCGGAGCCTACTCCTTGAGCAATAAGCTTGTTCTTTCCTTCGGAATTTTATCATTTTGGATTTCCTATGGCTTAGGAGAAGAGCTATCACACCAAAAGAGGAGACAAAAACTTCAGAAGAGGGGAAATACCGAAAGGAAAATGAAACTTAACTGGGTAAACCGTGCAAGAGTTCGCACCGGACAAGAATTCGCACCTAGCACTTACAATTCTATTCTATTGCCGGGCGGGAATCGAACCCGCGGCCTAGCGCTTACAAGGCAGACGCACTACCAACTAAGCTAACTAGGCTGGCTTTTCTCTATCTTTTCGTCCGAAGTTTTCGTCATACTTAAGTGTCATAAGTTGATAACCATAACTTTTGCGAAATGTGAAGTTCTTCCTGAAAGTTCAATTTTTAATTTGTATCGAATTGAAAATTGACTGTAAAATGTAACAAGTTTGAATTTCATGGAAAATGCAAGGTAACTGAAACCCCGATGAATATTGAAAAAACAAACATGTAATACGAACTTTCCAAATGGAATTCAATCGAATTCTAATTAAAATTCAGACAAGATATTGACAGAGTTTAATTTATCCAACGAAGCCACAGAAATGCTGAATATTGCTCAATGAGGTCTCTTCTTTCCTATCATTTTCTAAATATCTAAATTAACAAGAAGTACGGGACAGTAACTGGAGCCTACTCCTTGAGCAATAAGGTTGTTCTTTCCTTCGGAATTTTGTCATTTTGGATTTCCTATGGCTTAGTAGAAGAGCTATCACACCAAAAGAGGAGACACAAGCTTCAGAAGAGGGGAAAAACCGAAAGGAAAATGAAACTTAACTGTGGGTAAACCGTGCAAGAGTTCGCCCCGGTCGGGAATCGAACCCTCTACCTAGCACTAACAATTCTATTGTAAATACTATGTAGTTATTTTTATTAATATCGATGACAGGTAATAAGACTAATAAGTAAGTTAAGTAACTAATTATAAAAATAGAGTCAAGTATTGATAATTTATTTTAATTTTATTGATAAATACAATAGAAGTGGATTTCTCCTTTGTTTGAAACAATGGGACCCAAAAATAGTTTTACCCACTGATAAAGAGTTATTTTGTGTTGGTAACGTTACTCGCATGTGATTTATCTTGCGAATAATTCTGGGCACGTGATAGATAACTCTAGTGGAAATCTGAATCTGATTCCAAGTATAAAAATTTCGAGGTTAGAATGTTATCAAAAATGTATACAAAACCATCGATTATTGCAGAAATACTCAGCTCAATTTCTTCATTTTCTGCAAGGGTCGGTACTATGGTCAAGGCTTCTATGTATATTCATTTTAGTACCTATGGTTTGTTTATTTTCTCTTGGGTTGGTACTAGGCTAGGGTCGATAGTCGGTTCTCCGTTGTGGACGTCTACTAAGATACTACAGTCGATCGACATCAGTTGGAACTCATAATATCTCATAGAGGTACCTAAATCCTAACTGAATAAAATTGTAGGTTTTATAACATTACCTAAAAAATAATTTGTACCTTTTAATTATTGTTAGGCAGCTTTGAGTTGTTTAGATATTTGAATTGTTTAGATATTTGCATTGTTTAGATAATTTTTAGAAGCATATTGCATAAATTTTGGTTGACTATAGGTGGATAGTTGCTATTTGCTATTAACTTTATTGTAGGTGCCTAGTATCTACTTTTTAATCTAGGTAGATACCTAAATATTTTTGTATCTAGGTAATTACCAATATTAGGTACCGAAATAGTAAAATATTAATATGTTATATTGGTTTTATTAAACTAAAGATTTGCGCTTTTAATAAGGCCACGTTACTTAAGTTTTACTAAGCACTATTAAAGCTTAGATACTACTCGTCTCGTGTAGGTAAACACTACTGGCAGGTGGCAGCCAGTAACATTCCAGTCAAGTCGGATAAATACACTTCTGTATCCAAATGAAACCAACCACCTAACTGATAACTGGACTGAAATGATACCTACTTGATTACTGAAATGGTCTGTGTTTAAACGAGACCAGTGGTACCTGCTAATGACTGAATGCCATAGCTTTCAAATCTCGATAGATCACACTATCTTAAACAACGTTGTACTTGGTTGGTATCTGGATACAATCATGTTAATACATTTTTTATTGGTTTCCGGACATGGATATCTAGGATGTCATGTTAACAAAACATTGACGAATTTCAAAAGAAATTAACACCAAAAAGTTACCAGAGATGTGTCGAATTTTATTATGTTAGAAAAATACAAAGTATCTCTTTTTTTTCAATTGTTAATGCTAGATTTTTTACAACAATAAATTATACAATAGGTACCTACTTATCTATATGTATGGAATATTACCTATTAGGTACATATTACCCACAAGTATGTATAATTGTTAATGCTTGTCCTGTCCTGTTAGGTAATTCTTCCACAGAAAGACAGAATTTTTCGACGCCTGTTTTATCTCTCTCTTTCTCCTTCATTTCTCTCTCTCTCTCTCTCTCTCTCTCTCTCTCTCATGTAGCAATAACCTTGGCGCGGAGGCCAGGGCATCAGGGCAACAAAATGCTTGGAATTTGGAACATCCATCCCCGACTATCTACTGACCGAGGGGCCCCCAGGCGAAACCTTGCGGGTTCCCCCCCAAACAGGATATATGCCACTGTTTAAGTACTTTAGGTCATTACTTTCGGCAAGTGCGCAGTTCTACTAGACCAACATGAATTCTATCAAGCAAAGAGTCGAAACACCTTCGACTTTGTCGGGAATCGAACCTGCTACCTCTGGCGTGCCATACGCACTGGTGCATGTTATTCGCACTGGTGCATGTTATTTACATGCTCCAGCTCCGGCGTGCCTAGTCATACGAACTGTGCGTGTTTATTCTCATGCTCCTATTCCTTCCGTTATCGCGCCATGAACGAAGTAAGAGATACCACATGTGTCTGCTCCTCTCCTTATTCGGAAATAACCCTGCAACATAGAGGTAGGTAAGTAACAGGTAATTTTGGTTGAACAGGTAACTGCTATGATTTAATAAAGGGAACGGTAACTGCTAAGGATAGGATAAAGCCAGCCGCTCCGAGGACGATATATATTCCTTCCGTTATCGCGCCATGAACGAAGTAAGAGATACCACATGTGTCTGCTCCTCTCCTTATTCGGAAATAACCCTGCAACATATAGGTAGGTAAGTAACAGATAATTTTGGCTGTACAGGTAACTGATGCTATGATTAGATAAATGGAACGGTAACTGCTAAGGATAGGATAAAGCCAGCCGCTCCGAGGACGATATGATTTTTTAGTGGTGGGGGTTTTACCCTCCAATTTGTCGACTGTCTGCTCGCGTCTTCACTATAGCCTCACCAGCCTGAGTGGAGCCCGAAAAACCCAGGAGCACGGGATTGCCCAAAAGTTCACTAATTCCGATACCAATGTTGCTTAACGTCAATAATCCTTGGGGAACTTTGGCATTCAACGTGCTATCGTCGTTGGACACTTACTTGACCTAATTATTCAAAGTAACAACCTGGTAGACGTCAGCTCCCATGGCGTAGTGGTCACTGCGCTCGCCTTGCACGCGGGAGACCCGGGTTCGATTCCCGGCGAGGTCAAGAAATTTGTATCATGCAAATGATTGATTCCGTGACTGGCTGCTGCGGGACCCACTCAACCTCGTGAGGAAAATGAGTAGCTATGACATATAAATGCGCATAGCGACCGGTGCCAGCATGGTAGGTAAACATTGGATTTTAGGATTATTGAGATACATATGTATTGGGAAAACCCTACAATGCTGCAGTGAGCACCAAAGTTGTGACATAATAACACAAAGAAACTGCATTTACATTTTTTACCTGGTAGACATCTAATAGAAGCTAGGTAATAGGTAAATACATCATACAGATCCATACGTATATACCTAATAGCCGTAATATGTACATAGTTAGGTAATTACCTTTTCTCCCCAATCAGATCCCCAGGAATTCTTCACAATCCAATACGGTATAGAAGTTCCATCTGTAAAAATAGACATGTGAGCATTTGAAAATAAAATTCACCATTCCACTCACGTCACGTGAGATCATGGAACATCTCACAAAGGATTCATGTCAAGTCAGAAAATAATGGGTCAAAGTTCTCTCGTAATAGAGTTTACAGTAGGTGATTTCGTTCACGATAGCTACATTGACGGTGCCTCACGCTCTCACGCTATGGGGCTCACGCGAGATATCATGTGATACAATATCTGGACAACCACATCTCGACATAGCGTGAGATGAGGTTTGAGATTAGATTGGCCCCTCTGGAAATGGTACGTTTTTTAGGTGGGCGAATAAATGGTACACTTACCCTAGTCCAGAGCCACTGATGATTGGGCGTGATACCAGTGTGCTTCGACGCATGAAATCACGTGATGATGGCCTCTTACCTTTCTTTTCTTCCTCGCCGTATCCAACAATAATGAGAGCATGGTTCTGAGCTTTGGGATTACACAAGCGTTGATTCAAATCTATTACGCCACCTGAATAGTACTGGAAATCACAAGAAGATTAGATAATTAGATTAAGAGGAGTGTTTTCGAAGTTTTTCTTGGCTCTGTGCTTCGCGTTCGGGGTGCACACAGTCTCGTGAAAACAATCAAGGTATTGGTTTGAATCCCCAGAAAAATGATAGGATGACCTCTGAATAGCCTCAACAGAATAAAGTAGGTAGGTATTAGGTAATTAAAAAAAGGAAAGGAAAGGTCCTTAGAAGAAAGGGATTCAAAGGCATTCTAAAGGTACTCTGTCCAGAAGGTATTCAAAAAGCAAACATTCCAAAAATGAACGGCCACCCCAATTGGTTACTATTTTTTTAGAAATTTACGGGATAACCCCATTTTATTGTTTTATTGGTAGTAAGATACAATAGGATAGATACAATACAATACTCACAAACAGGCCATTCGCGTTCATCCCAACAGACAAAGGGCCTCGTGTGGCCACCCATTTCTTCATCTCCTCCTCTTCTCCATAAGGAATCCTTGAGTACTCCTTGACCTTGACCTTAAACCCCTCCTCCTCCCCCACCAAACACCCTCGCTCTGACTCAGAGGCCTTATACGGGTATGCCTGGTCTGATACGACACCGCCATTGTCTATAATGTATTGGAGAGCATCATCCATACGACCACCATTGCAGCCTCCATTAGACATATCACAGTCCACCAGTTCTGCAAGGAGAGACAATAGTGTTCAGTTTCCGAAAGTTAGATCTTCGATGGTTGGGAATGGGCCATCTTGGATTTCCAATGGTTTAGTAAAGGCGCTACCACGGCACCTTGCGGTTGAACTAATTCCCTTAACTCTCGGTAGCCAGCCTAGATAGCTTGGAGGGTAGCACACCTGTAAGCTCTAGGTCGCGGGTTCGATTTCCACTCGAGCCAACTTTATCCTCAACCTATAGGTTTGTCTTCCAAACGGTTGGCTTTTTCCTATCTTTTCTTTCTTCCTTCTTTACTTTCGGGACGATAAGACCTCAGCAGTTACAGTTCCCTCTATCAAAAATCTAAATAAAGAAACTCACGTTGTACAGATAGTTCGGTCAAACTGTTCCCCTGGATGGCATGCATTGCTTCCACCACCTAAAATCCGCCCCGGGCGGGAATCGAACCCGCGGCCTAGCGCTTACAAGGCAGACGCACTACCAACTAAGCTAACTAGGCTGGCGCTTGACCTAATTACCCAAAGTAACACCTGGTAGACATCTAATAGAAGCTAGGTAATAGATAATACATACAGATCCATACGTATATATACCTAATAGCCGTAATAGGTACATAGTTAGGTAATAAGTTTAATTCAATTACCTTTTCTCCCCAATCAGATCCCCAGGAATTCTTCACAATCCAATACGGTATAGAAGTTCCATCTGTAAAAATAGACATGTGAGCATTTGAAAATAAAATTCACCATTCCACTCACGTCACGTGAGTTCATGGAATATCTCACAAAGGATTCATGTCAAGTCAGAAAATAATGGGTCAAAGTTCTCTCTCGTAATAGAGTTTGTAGTAGGTGATTTCGTTCACGATAGCGACATTGACGGTACCTCACGCTCTCACGCTATGGGGCTCACGCGAGATATCATGTGATACAATATCTGGAGTCTGGACAACCACATCTCGGCATAGCGTGAGATGAGGTTTGATATTAGATTGGCCCCTCTGGAGCTGCATAGTCCAGAGCCACTGATGATTGGGCGTGATACCAGTGTGCTTCGACGCATGAAATCACGTGATGATGGCCTCTTACCTTTCTTTTCTTCCTCGCCGTATCCAACAATAATGAGAGCATGGTTCTGAGCTTTGGGATTACACAAGCGTTGATTCAAATCTATTACGCCACCTGAATAGTACTGGAAATCACAAGAAGCATGGTTCTGAGCTTTGGGATTACACAAGCGTTGATTCAAATCTATTACGCCACCTGAATAGTACTGGAAATCACAAGAAGATTAGATAATTAGATTAAGAGGAGTGTTTTCGAAGTTTTTCTTGGCTCTGTGCTTCGCGTTCGGGGTGCACACAGTCTCGTGAAAACAATCAAGGAATTGGTTTGAATCCCCAGAAAAATGATAGGATGACCTCTGAATAGCCTCAACAGAATAAAGTAGGTATTAGTTAATTAAAAAAAGGAAACAAAAGGTCCTCAGAAGGAAGGGATTCAAAGGCATTCTAAAGGTACTCTGTCCAGAAGGTATTCAAAAAGCAAACATTCCAAAAATGAACGGCCACCCCAATTGGTTACTATTTTTTTTAGAAATTTACGGGATAACCCCATTTTATTGTTTTATTGGTAGTAAGATACAATGATAGATACAATACAATACTCACAAACAGGCCATTCGCGTTCATCCCAACAGACAGAGGGCCTCGTGTGGCCACCCATTTCTTCATCTCCTCCTCTTCTCCATAAGGAATCCTTGAGTACTCCTTGACCTTGACCTTAAACCCCTCCTCCTCCCCCACCAAACACCCTCGCTCTGACTCAGAGGCCTTATACGGGTATGCCTGGTCTGATACGACACCGCCATTGTCTATAATGTATTGGAGAGCATCATCCATACGACCACCATTGCAGCCTCCATTAGACATATCACAGTCCACCAGTTCTGCAAGGAGAGACAATAGTGTTCAGTTTCCGAAAGTTAGATCTTCGATGGTTGGGAATGGGCCATCTTGGATTTCCAATGGTTTAGTAAAGGCGCTACCACGGCACCTTGCGGTTGAACTAATTCCCTTAACTCTCGGTAGCCAGCCTAGATAGCTTGGAGGGTAGCACACCTGTAAGCTCTAGGTCGCGGGTTCGATTTCCACTCGAGCCAACTTTATCCTCAACATATAAGATTTGTTCTCCAAACGGTTGGCTTTTTCCTATCTTGTCTTTCTTCCTTCTTTACTTTCGGGACGATAAGACCTCAGCAGTTACAGTTCCCTCTATCAAAAATCTAAATAAAGAAACTCACGTTGTACAGATAGTTCGGTCAAACTGTTCCCCTGGATGGCATGCATTGCTTCCACCACCCCCACCGCTGAGAACGCCCAACAACACGCACACTTCCCTTGTTCTTTGACCTTGGAGATGACGCCCTCAGCCCGCCAATCAAATGCCTCAGGTAGATCATCCCCGTGACGTAACGAGTTGAACTGGAATGCGCGCATCTCAGTGTCGGTCTGATTTGACGAGAAGGGAGCTTGTAGAGAGGGTTGTATGTCTTCGAGAGTGCTGTCCAGATTCAGCCCGGTTAGCTGTTGTAGATCCGATTCTGGAAAAAATAAACAATTTGATTTGGCCTTTTTAACTTCGTCTGCTGCCGTCTACATTTACCTAGGTACATAATAATTTAATAGTATATGTATTATTGCTTCAGACTCTTCAGAGGCAAAACAAAATGTTCTATAAGGGTTCGATTAGGTTGGAACACATCACATGCCTTCAGGCACACTCCATTTGTCAAGGGTCTCGGTTTACCTTGCCCTTGGGAACAATTTTGATACAGGAGTTCCTGATGAATTATTACTTTACGTAGGCGATGTAGTGGAGGTATGTATTTTGGACAGGATGGTAGTAGGTACCTATTTGGTTTCTGGACAGATAGTCTGGTGACCACTTAACTCCATACACAAAAAGCCCAATCTGAGGCTTAGGTATAGGGGCTAAACAGCCCTAAAGGATGGGTTAAGTTTCTACGAATCTAAGACCACCAGGGACACAGGTCAGGGGACCTTACCTGATAGGTCGAAGAACTTGTTGACTCCAAACACTGCCGTCCCGCTGTCCTCGCTCTGGTAATCCTCAGCCTTCTCCACATTGGTGACAAAGTTCTCATGACGCCTCAGCAGATCTTCTACAGATGAGTAAACCTTGTCATGATCTCGCATGAAGTTGAGAAACCTAGTCACGGGACTGTTTAGGTAACCTCGGGTTTGAAAGATGTTGCTATCCCGGAGTACCACCTGAAAGGGAAGCAGGGTTACGCAACGTCAGTAGAGGCAACAGGCAACGTGGCTGGCAACAAACGGATGACTATGTGGGCACGTCACGTAATGGTGCCTATTTTGGGTTCCTCTCAACACGATTAATAATTATTATACACATTTTTATTGAGGTGTGGCGCTCACAACAACACAGAACACAAATACAGGAGGTAATCTTACATACATAGAAACGCAGGTTCTCGTTTCCTCAAAATTTCCATTTCTAGCCAGCCTAGATAGCTTGGAGGGTAGCACACCTGTAAGCTCTAGGTCGCGGGTTCGATTTCCACTCGAGCCAACTTTATCCTCAACATATAAGATTTGTTCTCCAAACGGTTGGCTTTTTCCTATCTTGTCTTTCTTCCTTCTTTACTTTCGGGACGATAAGACCTTAGCAGTTACAGTTCCCTCTATTAAAAATCTAACTAAAGAAACTCACGTTGTACAGATAGTTCGGTCAAATTGTTCCCCTGGATGGCATGCATTGCTTCCACCACACCCACCGCTGAGAACGCCCAACAACACGCACACTTCCCTTGTTCTTTGACCTTGGAGATGACGCCCTCAGCCCGCCAATCAAATGCCTCAGGTAGATCATCCCCGTGACGTAACGAGTTGAACTGGAATGCGCGCATCTCAGTGTCGGTCTGATTTGACGAGAAGGGAGCTTGTAGAGAGGGTTGTATGTCTTCGAGGGTGCTGTCCAGATTCAGCCCGGTTAGCTGTTGTAGATCCGAGTCTGGAAAAAATGAACAATGTGATTTAGCCTTTTTAACTTCGTCTGCTGCCGTCTACATTTACCTAGGTACATAATAATTTAATAGTATATGTATTATTGCTTCACTCTTCAGAGGCAAAACAAAATGTTCTATACGGGTTTGATTAGGTTGGAACACATCACATGCCTTCAGGCACACTCCATTTGTCAAGAGTCTCGGTTTACCTTGCCCTTGGGAACAATTTTGATACAGGAGTTCCTGATGAATTATTACCTACTCTACGTAGGCGATGTAGTGGAGGTATGTATTTTGGACAGGAAGGTAGTAGGTACCTATTTGGTTTCTGAACAGATAGTCTGGTGACCACTTAACTTCATATACAAAAAGCCCAATCTGAGGCTTAGGTGTAGGGGCTAAACAGCCCTAAAGGATGGGTTAAGCTTCTACGTATCTACGACCACCAGGGACACAGGTCAGGGGAGCTTACCTGATAGGTCGAAGAACTTGTTGACTTCAAACACTGCCGTCCCGCTGTCCTCCCTCTGGTAATCCTCAGCCTTCTCCACATTGGTGACAAAGTTCTCATGACGCCTCAGCAGATCTTCAACAGATGAGTAAACTTTGTCATGATCTCGCATGAAGTTGAGAAACCTAGTCACGGGACTGTTTAGGTAACCTCGGGTTTGAAAGATGTTGCTCTCCAGGAGTGCCACCTGAAAGGGAAGCAGGGTTACGCAACGTCAGTAGAGGCAACGTCAGTAGAGGCAACGTGGTTGGCAACAAACGGATGACTGTGTGGGCACGTCACGTAATGGTGCCTATTTTGGGTTCCTCTCAACACGATTAATAATTATACACATTTTTATTGAGGTGTGGCGCTCACAACAACACAGAACACAAATACAGGAGGTAATCTTACATAGAAAACGCAGGTTCTCGTTTCCTCACCATTTCCATTTCTAAAGTGGTCTTGTTTATAAAGGGCGTACTTACTCGGAGTTTCGGCTGGGCATATCTGTTTTCCGTTTAGCCAGATGGTCTTCACCTTGGGACTGCCTCCATTCGGTTCAAATCGGACCATTATCCGAGTTGTCATAGGTCGACTGGGATCCAGAACTTGCTCCAGGTTGAGGATGGTGAACTCCTTGTTATTCGAAGTGGTCACTTCTCCTAGCCATGACTGAAAATCAATGGAACAGTTGTGCTGACTTAGGTGAGGTTTTAAAGTCAAAGAGCTGCCAGCCTAGTTAGCTTAGTTGGTAGTGCGTCTGCCTTGTAAGCGCTAGGCCGCGGGTTCGATTCCCGCCCGGGGCGGATTTTATCCTGATGGGATAATGTTCGTTCTCGGAACGGCTGGCTTTCTCCTGTCCTGTCTTCCTTCTCTCTTCGATTTCGGGACGATAAGACCATAGCAGTTACAGTTCCCTCTGTCAAACCTCTTTTTTTTAAGTATAAATAACACTTCTAAATTCTTGGCCAGCATCTGAGAGCTATGTCTAACTGATGAGTTCCAATAAGAACGAAACGCGTCTTAGGCTGCTCTCAGGTGTTGGCTAAAAAGGTATCTTTGAGAGCAAAGTAATTTCTGTAGGCACGAGGTAAGTAGTCTGGCTGGAGGACTTTAAACATGGGAGGATACCAGCTTGAAATTTCCCTTGCTGAAGAAATAGCAAAAGATTGAGTGCGAAGGGCATCCATCTCCATTTGCAAAGTTTTGTACTATTTGTAGCCAAAATGTCAGCCCAAGGCAATCGCCCTTGAGAGGCTGACGAAAAACGCCGACCCCGTGTGAACACGGAAAAAGACGAGCAAGAAGAAGGCAAGGAAGAAGAATATTATTACTGAATGAGGTCAAAATTCTGTACATTTATTATTACTATTCTGTACATCAAGGGTGGGGTGGTAGAGAATGCCATAGGCATTAACCCCACCCTTGATCAAACTTTATTTTGTATTTATATCTATATACTTTTTGTTACCATCTGTAAATAAAGTTTGATCCAATTGTGTAATAATAATAATAAAATTATACAAACAGGTAGGTACATTAATTATTGAAGTAATTGCGTATGGAAGGTAGTTACACACCTGAGATCCTGAGAACAATACTGATCTTATGTACAATTAATTAATTATGTATAATACAATATTGTACCTACTTATTGCACAATGTCCAATACAAAGTGTAGTAGTTAGAACGGTGGACTTCGCATGTGAAGGTTGGTGGTTCGAAGTCAAGTCATTGTTGTGTTTTTGCCCCCTTTCTTTTAGCCTGAGAGCGGGAATAAACCGTTTCCCAGCCCTATAAAAAGCAAAACAATCAATTTGGCGAAATTCGAAATACTGATGAGGACACCTTTTAAAGTTCTGTTTCCCAATCTGCTCACAGAATTCTAATGGAAACTGACTGGTTCTCGGGTCGGAAGATGCCGCCATCTAGAGGTTGGCTCTGGAACTTCTGGTCTGACAGTCAGCGTCAGAGAAACAACTCTCTACCACTGGTAAGTCATGTTGACATTTGTTTTGCAACAGTTGCGAAACGAATGTTTTTCGAATGTTTTGAGCAACTTTAAACATAACACCTAGTGCATGGTACAATGGTACATACTAAAAGACAAGACTTTTTTTTAGAAAGAAGTCTGGAAAGGAATAAGTTGCTTGCTTGTTGCAAAACCAAATATTAAACATTAAGGTAGCTTGGTAGGTACCTAATCCTGATTGTAATAAAGAAATAAGGGAAGGTAACTATAACAACAAAATTGTAATAAAAACCAACAAATAATGTTGGGTCCAGTGGTAACGCGCTTGCTTGCCATGAAGAAGGTCCCGGGTTCGAATGCCACCATCGACAAAAATTTGTACTCGTTTTTCGATTGCAAATATTTCAACGGGTTACTTTCTGGTGTTCTCGTGTTGACCCAGCACCTAAATTGGAAGTATTGTGTCTCTTCTCGCCCATCTGATGAGAGGCATACTACGGGATGGGCATGCTACGATACAGGCCACAAGCGTCTAATGTAGCAGTTGTTCAATTGCTACGAAATAAAAACGGCGGTGGAACACTCATCTTTTTTTTTTTTAAAAAAAAAAAATGTCTATAACAATCACTTTAGCCAGCTCCAGACTATTCTCGGAAGTATCTCACCTTACATTCATTACCTTATCTTACTTTACCAGCCTTACTTATCATTACCTTCGGGATAACTTGTGACTTAATCTTCCATTTCCCATCTTGCCCCTTCAATCTCCCATCACGCTTCAAATTTCCCATCACGCTTTTCCAATCGCATTACTGTAATTGCTTCCTCGGATTACATAAGCTTGAGTGACTTTCAACAGGTGGAAGGTTGGGCAGAGCTCCTTCATTCACCATATTATTAAAGAAAACCAAGTATTATTATGACATCTAAGAACGGGGATCTACCTTTTCCTTTCACGCAATAATAAACCTTCGGGAAGAAGGGACAGGGCTTGACAAGGGGAGATGTGGCTTGACAAAGGGTCAAGTCCCGTGGGAGGAAGGATCCATTGAATGAAATTTATTCTGTCACACATTGGCACACTGACTTGAGGAAAATTACGAAAGCAGTCTTCATCACGCGTGAAGAAAATGATGCAACGTGTAGGGCACATTGCATACTTGAAATAGTTGTCGGGCGTTCCTACAAATGTCCAAGAAAGGAAGTAAGGTGCTATAATGCAAGTATGCATGGGGATGGGGACAAGAGATAAGTGGAATGTGGATGTAACAGAGACTTAGAATAAAATCAAAATGACAAGAAACAGGGAAGCCTAACAAGAATCTTATTGAATGAGAGGAAATGTTCAAAGGTTCTACAATACAAGACATTTCAACTTCGAAAATAAGGAAAGTAGGTAATAAAAAAAAGGACATGACATTTCAGAATATTTCTATCAAAGCATAATACAAGTCAAGGGGAGACAGCAAAATTTCAATTTTCCCAAGGGATGGTGTAGCTCAGACATCTAATTGAACAATATTGTGCCTCTTTTATTACTTTTCAGTCACTTGGGAAGAAAGTATCTATACAGGACCTATATCTATACACAGGGCTTATACGTATAGGTACTTATGACAATATATCTATACCCATAAAAACGTCTAATTGAACATTATTGTAGGGTTTCCAAGACGTTGTCCTGCCACCTCTTTCCTAACATGATGCAAGAACATCTCTTCAGTCTTCACTTACCTATCTGAAGAAGTTTGTTTCCAAATATCTTTCCGATTTCGCTGTCAATGTCAATCCCATGGAAAGCTACTCACCAATCACCGGTAATCTGGATAATGTAACCAAATTACTGCTATGTCCTCTCGAGTTGCACAATTGTCAGGATCATTTCCTGAGGGAATGTGAAGCTCTCTTCATCGAAAACAATTCTAAAGGGATTGTTTCAACTTTTTAGCTTTGATTGCTTTCAATATGGAGAATGTTTTCTAGATTTGAATACTGTTCTTTTTTTCTGGAAAGTTCACGATATCTACAAGTTCTTTTCGTTTCCCATTACGTTAAGTGGTGAATTTGAAAGGAAAATAGGAAATGACAGTCAGGTGAGCATGTTTGATTCTTTCCTTTTTTTTCCTGGCAAATTATTGAAGGACTTCACAATGACATGTCAATGGACAGGTTATTCCCCTTAGGGATGCATACCTTGATCATGAAAGTGTGTAGGTATCCCAATCCTTTCTCTCCCTAAAAAAAAAAGAAATAGGTACTAAGGTATTATCGTCCCGAAATCGAAGAGAGAAGAATAGCATGATAGAAGAAAGCCAGCCGTTCCGAGAACGAACCTTATCTGTTTAGGATAAAATTCACCCCGGGTGGGAATCGAACCCATGACCTAACGCTCACAAGTCACACGCGCTACCTCCTAACTAGGCACTAGGCTGGCAAAATCTTTTTCTTTTCCCGTGTTCAGACGGCGTCGGCGTTTTTCGTCAGCCTCTCAATCAATCCTAAGGTGATTGCTTTTGGCCTGACATTTGGTTTTGGCTACAAAAAAATTACAAGTGTCCTTCGCACCCTTGCTTTTATCAAGGGAAATTTCTAGTTGGTTTACTCCCACAGTGCACGCTTCCACTGCACGACGATATATTTTGTCCTGTTGCACGGGAAGTAGGAGATCGTGTTTCAAGGTAAGCCGTCGCTGTCCGAACACTCGTGGTGGTCTTATCGTCCTTGATAGCTTTTTGGAGATTGCATTTTTTTTTTTTTTTTTACGACAAGGACATAGCTTTTCGGAGAAAGCAGTTTTTTGAGGGACTGACTTTTTTGCGGCAGGGGACAGTAGATTAGGGATAGCGAGATAAGTATCATAGCCAGAGGCGCTTAAGGGACGATTAAGTTTAGTGTGAATGTGAAATTATGTGAAAAGACTCGAATTTTTTGACGCGAAGAGCTTTCATTTTCGGAGAATGCAGTTTTTTTTTTCTTCTTGAGGGACTGACTTTTTTTTGAGACAGGGACAGTAGTTTAGGGACAGCGTGTTACATAATTATCATATCTAGGGGCAGGAGATGGGGGGGGGGGGGGGGCTCTAAGGACGATTAAGTTGGACGAAAAACACAAATTTTAGTGCTATAAGTACCTATTCACACAAAGAAAAATCGAAAACCACTGATCCACGCACAGACAAAGGAAAAATTGGACTCAAAAGAAAACACAGTCTTTTCGTCACCAAAATAAACGTCAAAAAGCAGACGATGAAAAACTAAAAAAATTGGGTAATTTACGGACAAAATTTTCGTCACGAAAAATTGCAGATCTCAACGGCCAAAATTTCAGTCAAAAGTTTTCAGATCTCGGAAAAAGTTCGAAATTTTTGCCTGTTTAATTATTTATTTTTATTTAATCACTATATTTTTTTTCCACTTTCGTGACAAAAACTCAAAGCTCATCAGGGTGTTACGTAAAAAAAAAATATTGTAATCGCGGACGGACACACTTATTTCTGTTTATTTAGTCCAAACTATGTACTTCATGAGAGATTGGCTATGTACTCCCAACGTATTCCTATGTACTGGAGACTGGAGCTGGTACAGCTGGTACATAGTGAGGTTAGGTCTTGCTTGAGGACTTGGTTGTGAGGAGAGGTATGGGATTGGTGAGGGGGGTGCTAGGTCCAGGGACTTCGATCTGGAGGACAGAGGGGAGAGGATGGAGGTGGGAGGGGAGGAAGAAGGAACACAGAGGGGGAAGGAAGAAGAGAAGAGGAAAGAGGGAAGAAAGAATGGGAAGGACAAATTGCAGAGGGGAGAGGGGGGAGGTGGGAGGGGAGGAAGAAGGAACACAGAGGGGGAAGGAAGAAGAGAAGAGGAAAGAGGGAAGAAAGAATGGGAAGGACAAATTGCAGAGGGGAGAGGGGGGAGGTGGGAGGGGAGGAAGAAGGAACACAGAGGGGGAAGGAAGAAGAGAAGAGGAAAGAGGGAAGAAAGAATGGGAAGGACAAATTGCAGAGGGGAGAGGGGGGAGGTGGGAGGGGAGGAAGAAGGAACACAGAGGGGGAAGGAAGAAGAGAAGAGGAAAGAGGGAAGAAAGAATGGGAAGGACAAAGTGGAGAGGATGGAGGTGAGAGAGAAGGAAGAGGGCCGGGAGATAGGGAAGAAGGAAGACTAGGAGATGAGAAGGACTAAGAGACAGAAGAAGGAGAGTATAGAGTTGAGGGGTGAGGGGAAGAGACAGACAGAAGAGAGGAGTAAAGAGGGAAGAAAGTATTGAAAGGATAAAGGGCAGAGTGGAGAGAATGGATGGAGGTGGGAGAGAAGAGAGAAGAGAATAAGAAAGAAGAGAGAAAGAATGGGAAGGACAGATACCAGGGTGGCTAGGGTACATAAGGTAGATAGGAGACGGAGAAGGGAAAGAAGGAAGAGGAGAGAAGTGGGGAGGAAGGAGAGAGCGTTAGATTAGAGAGAGGGGAAGGGATGAGGAAGAAACAGAAAGAAGAGAAGGATTGATGTCACGTGGAAAAGGGGAGAGAAGAAGAGAGGATAAAGTAAAGGAAAAGAGAGCGGAGAAAGAAGAGAGGGGAGGGAGAACCCAGTAAAGTTCCCTTCCAACGAGATGGAGTTTAGTCTTTATGAACTTTTTTTCTTATAACCTGCAATAATAAAACAATCTACGTGAATGTGGGTACCTATAAGTGCATAAGATCTACAATAGTATGTAATAATATGTAAATAACAACCTGGTGAAAGTAGGTGCCTAGATGACTTTAGGGTGGTGAAAAAGTTGCTCAGAAGATCTATGACAGTAATTTCGACAAAAATTTGTACTCGTTTTTCGATTGCAAATATTTCAACGGGTTACTTTCTGGTGTTCTCGTGTTGACCCAGCACCTAAATTGGAAGTATTGTGTCTCTTCTCGCCCATCTGATGAGAGGCATACTACGGGATGGGCATGCTACGATACAGGCCACAAGCGTCTAATGTAGCAGTTGTTCAATTGCTACGAAATAAAAACGGCGGTGGAACACTCATCTTTTTTTTTTTTAAAAAAAAAAAATGTCTATAACAATCACTTTAGCCAGCTCCAGACTATTCTCGGAAGTATCTCACCTTACATTCATTACCTTATCTTACTTTACCAGCCTTACTTATCATTACCTTCGGGATAACTTGTGACTTAATCTTCCATTTCCCATCTTGCCCCTTCAATCTCCCATCACGCTTCAAATTTCCCATCACGCTTTTCCAATCGCATTACTGTAATTGCTTCCTCGGATTACATAAGCTTGAGTGACTTTCAACAGGTGGAAGGTTGGGCAGAGCTCCTTCATTCACCATATTATTAAAGAAAACCAAGTATTATTATGACATCTAAGAACGGGGATCTACCTTTTCCTTTCACGCAATAATAAACCTTCGGGAAGAAGGGACAGGGCTTGACAAGGGGAGATGAAATTTCGGAGGCTTTCCTGTAATCTATGGATTCGCAATAAACAGCGCTCACACAAATCAACACAAAACTCCAGGCAAGAAAATCCATTATTTCTCAGGCACAAAACTCAACTTGTTCGAACAATATATGTATATAGAGAGAATAATCAACCGATATCTTCTTTCAGGGAATTGAGAATCAACAAAATTGACTATCAAGTAAGGAATGTTAGTCTTGTTTGCGAAAAAATGATTTCGAACGAAAGTAGAGATAGACTTTATCTCGGAAATCTCAAGTGGTAGGCCCTTGAAATGAAAATCACTCGAACCCCGATAGTAGTGCTTATTTTCTGTGTGAGCATTTTATCGATGCCAATAGAATCAACAAGTAAGACCAGCCACTCACTATCAGGTAGACCTGACAGGTACGGCTGAAAAGGTCCGTCTGTCAGGTCTACCTCATACCAGATAGTGAGTGACTGACCATTGAAATAGGCACTGAGATTAATAGAATCGAACCCGCGACCTAGCGCTTACAAGTTAGACGCGCTACCCACCAAGCTAACCCAGGGAGGCTGGCTCATTTTCCATTGTTTTCCTCTATCTTTTTTTTTTTTTTTTTTTTTTTTACAAAAAAAAAAAGAGAGATTTGACAGAGGGAACTGTAACTGCTATGGTCTTATCGTCCCCGAAATCGAAGAGAGAAGAAGACAGGGATAGGAAAAGCCAGCGTCCGAGAAGCGAACCATCATTATCCCATCAGGATAAAATCCGCCCCGGGCGGAATCGAACCCGCGGCCTAGCGCTTACAAGGCAGACGCACTACCAACTAAGCTAACTAGCTGGCTTTTTCTCTATCTTTCGTCACACGAATTTGAACTACATTTTGTCATAGATCAGTTTTCGTTCATACTTAAGTTGTCATAATTGATAACCATAACTATCTTGCGAAATGTGAAGTTTAACTTCCTGAAAAGTTCAATTTTTAATTTTGTATCGAATTGAAAATTGACTGTAAAAATGTAACAAGTTTGAATTTCATGGAAAATGCAAGGTAACTGAAACCCCGATGAATATTGAAAAAACAAACATGTAATACGAACTTTCCAAATGGAATTCAATCGAATTCTAATTAAAATTCAGACAAGATATTGACAGAGTAGTTTAATTTATCCAACGAAGCCACAGAAATGCTGAATATTGTTGAATGAGGTCTCTTCTTTCCTATCATTTTCTAAATATCTAAATGAACAAGAAGTACTGGACAGTAACCGGAGCCTACTCCTTGAGCAATAAGCTTGTTCTTTCCTTCGGAATTTTATCATTTTGGATTTCCTATGGCTTAGGAGAAGAGCTATCACACCAAAAGAGGAGACAAAAACTTCAGAAGAGGGGAAATACCGAAAGGAAAATGAAACTTAACTGGGTAAACCGTGCAAGAGTTCGCACCGGACAAGAATTCGCACCTAGCACTTACAATTCTATTCTATTGTATGTAGTTATTTTTATTAATATCGATGACAGGTAATAAGACTAATAAGTAAGTTAAGTAACTAATTATAAAAATAGAGTCAAGTATAATTGATAATTTATTTTAATTTTATTGATAAATACAATAGAAGTGGATTTTTCCTTTGTTTGAAACAATGGGACCCAAAAATAGTTTTACTCACCGATAAAGAGTTATTTTGTGTTGGTAACGTTACTCGCATGTGATTTATCTTGCGAATGATTCTGGGCACGTGATAGATACCTAACTCTAGTGGAAATCTCAATCTGATTCCAAGTATTATTCACTTAGAGGGTACTTACCTAAACCTAATTATAATATTTATAATTGCCAGCCTAGTTAGCTTGGTTGGTAGTGCGTCTGCCTTGTAAGCGCTAGGCCGCGGGTTCGATTCCCACCCGGGGCGGATTTTATCCTGATGGGGTAAAGTTCGTTCTCGGAACGGCTGGCTTTCTCCTATCCTGTCTTCCTTCTCTCTTCGATTTCGGGACGATAAGACCTTGGCAGTTACAGTTCCCTCTGTCAAACTTCTTCAAAAATATATATATAATTATCTCCTGACATTTACATAGAGTGAAAAAAAGAGAGGAAAATTTGTACTTTTATCCCTCGTTTGTAATATTTCAACGGGTTACTTTCTGGTGTTCTCGTGTTGACCCAGACTCAGTGAAACACTTTTTTTTTTTTTACCGCGGGGGGAGTGCTAATATTTTGACAACCCTGCACGTGACGTCACGCCATAGTTGAAAAAAAAAAAAAAAAAAAAAAACAACAACAACAAACAAAGGTGAGTAGGTAATAGGTATGTACTCTAACAGCATTTTCTGAAAGCTTTGAAAATATTTCCATTTTCTAAAAGTTTTTTTTAGTAGGTAGTTGCTAAGAGTAGTGTTTGGTATCAGTTTTTGGTTCTCTCTCTCTCTCTCTCTCTCTTTCTCTCTCTCTTTAATTGAACTTTTTTGTTCGATATTGAATGGGAGGTGATCTGCCTTGAAACTTGAATTATTCATTTACACATAAATGTCTGAATGGCGTCTCGGAATACAATAATAAGACAAGGAAACTTGAGAGTATCTTAGGTACCTGTAAGTAAGTAGGTAATAGCAGATACTGTTGATCTTATCTAGTAGGTAGATACCATAAGTCTTTACTTGAGTACCTACCTAGGACTGAAAATAAATGCACTCTACTAATGATATAATATGATTTGAGCCAGCCTAGATAGCTTAGTTGGTAGCGCGTCTGCCTTGTAAGCGCTAGGCCGTGGGTTCGATTCCCGCCCGAGGCGGATTTTATCCTGATGGGATAATGTTCGTTCTCGGAACGGCTGGCTTTCTCCTATACTGTCTTCCTTCGATTTCGGGACGATAAGACCATAGCAGTTACAGTTCCCTCTGTCAAACCTCTTTAAAAAAAAGTGATTTGAAAGAAATGTTTTGTTTACACTCAAGTTTACTCATTGACACACTAAGTAGATTTCCTTGAGATAATAGACTAGAGAGAAACTCACTCATAGCATTAGGTACTGAGATTCAGAAAATGGATGTACCTAGGAGGTCCTTATAAATTCATTTATTTGTCTACCTAGATACTTACTTATACCTACCTAGCTATGTCTTCTTACACTACCGATGCCGAAAAAAAAAAAAAAAAAAAACAAATTTACACCACCAGGGTTGTTTTTTTTCAACCCCCCAGCCCGAAAAAAAAAAAAAAAAAAAAAAAAAGATTCCTAAAATGAAACTGAAAGTGGATGTGGAACTTAAAGTAGGTACGTTTAGTTTGAAAAAGTACCTAAATAATTTTAGAATTTTGGATACCTATTACCTACCTCTATTTGAAATGTTAGTTAATTTCTTCTATTTTATTTTATTTTTATTTTTTTCGAAAAAGAAGGATATTCTCTTCATTTTGACAGATTAGGACAGGATCGTCATCTTTATTACCTTGAGATCCAGTCAATAAAATGTAAGCAACTCTTAACTCTTACAGTTCTACCCTTTCCTTTCATCCCTCTATCCTTGTTCATCCCAACCCTTCTCTGCCACCCAACCCCATCCTTCAACCCTTTCATCCCGTTATCCCGTCTCGTTCTGCCTTTTTCGAGGACCGTCACCCCCACCCCCGCCGTTACAAGGACGAATTCGTGCATTCTGTGTCTGAACGTTCTACAGTGCACGCTCCTATCCTGTCTTCCTTCTCTCTTCGATTTCGGGACGATAAGACCTTAGCAGTTACAGTTCCCTCTGTCAAACCTCTTAAAAAATATATAATTATGTAATTATCTCCTGACATTTACATAGAGTGAAAAAAAGAGAGAAAAATTTGTACTTCTATCCCTCGTTTGTAATATTTCATCCATTTCCCATCTTGCCCCTTCAATCTCCCATCACGCTTCAAATTTCCCATCACGCTTTTCCAATCGCATTACTGTAATTGCTTCCTGGGATTACATAAGCTTGAGTGACTTTCAACAGGTGGAAGGTAGGGCAGAGCTCCTTCATTCACCATATTATTAAAGAAAACCAAGTATACTTATTATGACATCTAAGAACGGGGATCTACCTTTTCCTTTCACGCAATAATAAACCTTCGGGAAGAAGGGACATGGGTTGACAAGGGGGGGTATGGCTTGACAAAGGGTCAAGTCCCGTGGGAGGAAGGATCCATTGAATGAAATTTATTCTGTCACACATTGGCACACTGACTTGAGGAAAATTACGAAAGCAGTCTTCATCACGCATGAAGAAAATGATGTGACGTGTAGGGCACATTGCATACTTGAAATAGTTGTCGGGCGTTCCTACAAATGTCCAAGAAAGGAAGTAAGGTGCTATGCATGGGGCTGGGGACAAGATACAAGTGGAATGTGGATGTAACAGATAGGTAGGTTGGTACTTGGAATAAAATCAAAATGACAAGAAACAGGAATTAGGACAGGATCGTCATCTTTATTACCTTGAGATCCAGTCAATAAAATGTAAGCAACTCTTAACTCTTACAGTTCTACCCTTTCCTTTCATCCCTCTATCCTTGTTCATCCCAACCCTTCTCTGCCACCCAACCCCATCCTTCAACCCTTTCATCCCGTTATCCCGTCTCGTTCTGCCTTTTTCGAGGACCGTCACCCCCACCCCCGCCGTTACAAGGACGAATTCGTGCATTCTGTGTCTGAACGTTCTACAGTGCACGCTTCCACTGCACGACGATATATTTTGTCCTGTTGCACGGGAAGTAGGAGATCGTGTTTCAAGGTAAGCCGTCGCTGTCGCTGTCCGAACACTCGTGGTGATCTTATCGTCCTTGATAGCTTTTTGGAGATTGCTTTTTTTTACGACAAGGACACAGCTTTTCGGAGAAAGCAGTTTTTTGAGGGACTGACTTTTTTGCGGCAGGGGACAGTAGATTAGGGGTAGCGAGATAAGTATCATAGCCAGAGACGGTTAAGGGACGATTAAGTTTAGTGTGAATGTGAAATTATGTGAAAAGACGCGAATTTTTTGACGCGAAAAGCTTTCATTTTTCGGAGAATGCAGTTTTTTTTCTAGAGGGACTGACTTTTTTTGAGACAGGGACAGTAGTTTAGGGACAGCGTGTTACATAATTATCATATCTAGGGGCAGGAGATGGGGGGGCTCTAAGGACGATTAAGTTTGGTGTGAAAGTGAAATATTGTGAAGAGACATGCGAAATTTTCGACGCGATGTGTAATGAGCTAATGAGTAATGAGGAAAAATTAACATGATATTGCAACTGAAAACAACAATTTATTGAATAGAATTTTTTTAGAGGAAAAGTTGAATAGCCAGCTAGTTTTTTTTATTTTATTTCTCTTTTTAATCTCTTTCGTTTTTTTACATTATTTTTACTTTCGATTCTTTTTTTAGACACTTAGAAATGTCCCTGTCTGTAAATGAAAGATGATTATGATTATGTAATGTAAGAAAGACGTAATAATATACATAATAGATCAGTTGCGCTTACTTGGGTGATGTCTCAAAGTCATAGAGCAGGAAAAATGAGCACCAACGGAATTTTTCTTTTTCTTCTACGACTTCTACATCCCGAGATAAATCGATTTAAAAAATACCGGTAAGTCGTGAACTTTGACGTCACGGCATACGCTCCCGTAGGCGATGACGTCACATCAAATGTTCCGAGCAAAGCTCCCTCGCAGGCAACGCGTTAATGTATTTGTGCGCATACGTTTCTGCGCAGTTATTTCTGCTCCTCCGCTAGCGTGCTTGCATAGTGGCGCTACCTAACGGACGAAAAAAACAACTGCGTAAAGTCTGACGTCCCACATCTTTGAACTTGCGGATTTGGCGATTTTGTTCGCGGATTTTGCGATTATGTTCGCGGATTTGGCAATTATGTTCGCGGATTCGCGTCCCGAATCGACAATTTGGATATTTGGCAAGCCTACTTATACGTATAGGTACTTATGACAATATATCTATACCCATAAAAACGTCTAATTGAACATTATTGTAGGGTTTCCAAGACGTTGTCCTGCCACCTCTTTCCTAACATGATGCAAGAACATTTCTTCACTTACCTATCTGAAGAAGTTTGTTTCCAAATATCTTTCCGATTTCGCTAATACCCATAAAAACGTCTAATTGAACATTATTGTAGGGTTTCCAAGACGTTGTCCTGCCACCTCTTTCCTAACATGATGCAAGAACATCTCTTCAGTCTTCACTTACCTATCTGAAGAAGTTTGTTTCCAAATATCTTTCCGATTTCGCTGTCAATGTCAATCCCATGGAAAGCTACTCACCAATCACCGGTAATCTGGATAATGTAACCAAATTACTGCTATGTCCTCTCGAGTTGCACAATTGTCAGGATCATTTCCTGAGGGAATGTGAAGCTCTCTTCATCGAAAACAATTCTAAAGGGATTGTTTCAACTTTTTAGCTTTGATTGCTTTCAATATGGAGAATGTTTTCTAGATTTGAATACTGTTCTTTTTTTCTGGAAAGTTCACGATATCTACAAGTTCTTTTCGTTTCCCATTACGTTAAGTGGTGAATTTGAAAGGAAAATAGGAAATGACAGTCAGGTGAGCATGTTTGATTCTTTCCTTTTTTTTCCTGGCAAATTATTGAAGGACTTCACAATGCAATTCTAAAGGGATTGTTTCAACTTTTTAGCTTTGATTGCTTTCAATATGGAGAATGTTTTCTAGATTTGAATACTGTTCTTTTTTTTCTGGAAAGTTCACGATATCTACAAGTTCTTTTCGTTTCTCGTTTCCCATTACGTTAAGTGGTGAATTTGAAAGGAAATGACAGTCAGGTGAGCATGTTTGATTCTTTCCTTTTTTTCCTGGCAAATTATTGAAGGACTTCACATGTCAATGGACAGGTTATTCCCCTTAGGGATGCATACCTTGATCATGAAAGTGTGTAGGTATCCCAATCCTTTCTCTCCCTAAAAAAAAAGAAATAGGTACTAAGGTCTTTTCGTCCCGAAATCGAAGAGAGAAGGAAGACAGGATAGGAGAAAGCCAGTCGTTCCGAGAACGAACCTTATCTGTTTAGGATAAAATTCACCCCGGGTGGGAATCGAACCCATGACCTAACGCTCACAAGTCACACGCGCTACCTCCTAACTAGCCACTAGGCTGGCAAAATCTTTTCCTTTTCCCGTGTTCAGACGGGGTCGGCGTTTTTCGCCAGCTTCTCAATCAGTCCTAAGGTGATTGCTTTGGGCTGACATTTGGTTTTGGCTACAAAAAATTTACGAGTGTCCTTCGCATCACCCTTGCTTTTATCAAGGGAAATTTCTAGTTGGTTTACTTCCCCAGGTATTAGACAAAAATTGTAAGAAAATTACTAGCACGTGCATTTTTGGAAATACCTATATTATGTAGGTAGAATTAATAGAATGTTGGTACTTAGGTATTGTTAGTCAAGGTCGCAAGGGTTCCCCTTGAGCTAGGACCTATGTATGTAGGTATGTAGATAACAAACATAACAAAATAGAAAGAGATCAGATGTATGAATGTAGATAACAAAGATTACAAATAGGTACTAGGTAGGTATGTTAAGTTGTGATTCCTTGGAGTAATGCCATCCTTTGCCTTGGTAAATTATTTCAAGGATACTTACTCGTGTAGTGCGAAGCTTTTAGACTTCGGACCTGGAGGTTGCTGGATCGACCTCCTCTAGTATCTACAGGAAGTATGCCCTCTTTCCAAAAGGTGGCAGTACATCGTAGACCTTTTATCTGGACTTGTTCTCAAGAGACCGCTCTCTACGAACTTGGTAGATTCCGTAGGAAGCTCTCGAGAGACGTCGTAGAACCCTGTTTTTTTTCCATTTCGATAGTTTCGTTGCTCTACCCTGTATAAACTACTCACACTAAGGGGAATGGAATGCTCTACTAATGGATGGATACAGAATTGTTAATTTCTAATTTTCTGAATATTTTTTTCTCCTCCTCATCCTTTCTTCTTGTTTTCTACTTCTCAGTTTCCTGATGTTTCATCTTATTACAGAAATATTTTACATTTTTTTTTCCACTTTTTCACTTTCTATTACACTGTGTATGGGAAAACTAAACAAGTCAATGTATTGAGATAACAATGGAATTTGTACAAATTTTAAAATGTTTCTTTTCCATTTCGATAGTTTCGTTGCTCTACCCTGTATAAACTACTCACACTAAGGGGAATGGAATGCTCTACTAATGGATGGGGATAGAATTGTTAATTTCTAATTTTCTGAAAAAAATTTTCTCCTCCTCATCTTTTCTTCTTGTTTTCTTCTTCTCAGTTTCCTGATGTTTCATCTTATTACAGAAACATTTTACATTTTTTTCACTTTTTCACTTTCTATTACACTGTGTATGGGGAAACCAAACAATACAATGTATTGAGATAACAATGGAATTTTTACAAATTTTAAAATCGAGAAATGGGCGGACATATCTGTTTGTGGTCAACGTGTAGGTATCCCAATCCTTTCTCTCCCTAAAAAAAAAAGAAATAGGTACTAAGGTATTATCGTCCCGAAATCGAAGAGAGAAGAATAGCATGATAGAAGAAAGCCAGCCGTTCCGAGAACGAACCTTATCTGTTTAGGATAAAATTCACCCCGGGTGGGAATCGAACCCATGACCTAACGCTCACAAGTCACACGCGCTACCTCCTAACTAGGCACTAGGCTGGCAAAATCTTTTTCTTTTCCCGTGTTCAGACGGCGTCGGCGTTTTTCGTCAGCCTCTCAATCAATCCTAAGGTGATTGCTTTTGGCCTGACATTTGGTTTTGGCTACAAAAAAATTACAAGTGTCCTTCGCACCCTTGCTTTTATCAAGGGAAATTTCTAGTTGGTTTACTCCCCCAGTGCCCTAAATCACCAAAGTATGGAAAAGTATTTACAATTCCATATTTCGATATGATTCGTCCAAATTCTGCTTTTCCATTGGCTATTACACTTGTAAGATACTTTTCCATACTTTGGTGATTTAGGGCACAGGTATTAGACAAAAATTGTAAGAAAATTACTAGCACGTGCATTTTTGGAAATATATTAGGTAGGTAGAATTAACAGAATGTTGGTACTTAGGTATTGTTAGTCAAGGTCGCAAGGGTTCCCCTTGAGGAATAGCTAATAGGACCTATGTATGTAGGTATGTAGGGGAGGAAGGATCCATTGAATGAAATTTATTCTGTCACACATTGGCACACTGACTTGAGGAAAATTACGAAAGCAGTCTTCATCACGCGTGAAGAAAATGATGCAACGTGTAGGGCACATTGCATACTTGAAATAGTTGTCGGGCGTTCCTACAAATGTCCAAGAAAGGAAGTAAGGTGCTATAATGCAAGTATGCATGGGGATGGGGACAAGAGATAAGTGGAATGTGGATGTAACAGAGACTTAGAATAAAATCAAAATGACAAGAAACAGGGAAGCCTAACAAGAATCTTATTGAATGAGAGGAAATGTTCAAAGGTTCTACAATACAAGACATTTCAACTTCGAAAATAAGGAAAGTAGGTAATAAAAAAAAGGACATGACATTTCAGAATATTTCTATCAAAGCATAATACAAGTCAAGGGGAGACAGCAAAATTTCAATTTTCCCAAGGGATGGTGTAGCTCAGACATCTAATTGAACAATATTGTGCCTCTTTTATTACTTTTCAGTCACTTGGGAAGAAAGTATCTATACAGGACCTATATCTATACACAGGGTTTTCCCAAGGGATGGTGTAGCTCAGACATCTAATTGAACAATATTGTGCCTCTTTTATTACTTTTCAGTCACTTGGGAAGAAAGTATATCTATACAGGACCTATCCTGAGATTGCTTTCCAATCTTTCCATTTTCCTTCTTTTTTGAAGAAGTTTGATAGAAGGAAAAGTAGCAATAGAGAGATTTTATCCCAAAAGAGATAGGATAGAAGAAAGCCAGCCGTTCCGGAAACGAAGGTTTGCCAACACAAAAGAGTGAAGGCCTTATCGTCCCGAAATCGAAAAGAGGAGGACAAGATAGGAGAAGGCCAGCCGTTCCGAGAACAAATCTTGTCTGTGTAGGATAAATTTCGCCCCCGCCGGGAATCGCATCTGCGACCCGGCGCTTACAAGGCAGGCCACGCTACATGCTAACTAGACTCCAATCTTTCTATTTATGTTTGAGAAATAGGTTCTTTGAGTTTTCTTGTTCTTTTCAGTTTCATCTCATGCATAGGTATTGCATATCTACTAGTAAATGTGTAACAATTAAATGACATTGTATTGTACCATGACGGTGAGACCACAAAACATATTTCATCATTTTCAGTCTCATTCTGATCTCAATTTTCTTTCAGTAGCACGCGTTTTACTCCCAAGTACTCGTTTTACTCCCAAGTACTCCAAATTTCAAAGAAACAGTTTCAAATGAGTTCTTGTTTCCACTTGAAACGTGAAGAAACCAGGCATGTCCTACAACGTGAATAGTGAATTTCAAATTGAATATCAAATTCGTCGCTATTGTTTTTCTCACATTGAGGTGTAATAAATAATTAAATACGCAACTTCGCGAATGATGAAATAAACTACTGTTGAGGGGTTTTGTTTGCCACTTTTCCTGATTTCAAGCTAAATTCCCTTTATCATTATTATTTCTCATTTTTCTGTCGATAATATTATGGTTTAGCAATAAACAAAGTTTTATTTTACACGTGGCCCCCTCCTATCTAGGTATCTAGTTACATCTCTGATTTCAATATTTCTCGCTATCGATACCGCCAAGAGCTAGAAATATTATGCATTTCATTTATTTTTTAAAGAGGTTTGACAGAGGGAACTGTAACTGCTATGGTCTTATCGTCCCGAAATCGAAGAGAGAAGGAAGCCAGGTGTAAGGGGTTTGACAGAGGGAACTGTAACTGCTATGGTCTTATCGTCCCGAAATCGAAGAGAGAAGGAAGCCAGGTGGAAGAAAGCAGAGGGAACTGTAACTGCTAGTTATCGTCCCGAAATCGAAGAGAGAAGGAAGACAGGATAGGAGAAAGCCTACGATGGGAACTGTAACTGCTATGGTCTTATCGTCCCGAAATCGAAGAGAGAAGGAAGACAGGATAGGAGAAAGCCAGCCTTCCGAGAACGAACATTATCCCATCAGGATAAAATCCGCCCCGGGCGGGAATCGAACCCGCGGCCTAGCGCTTACAAGACAGACGCGCTACCAACTAAGCTAACTAGGCTGGCTGCATTTCATTTTAGAATGGCACATGGCACAAATAATGTTGAAAAGTTGGATGGCTTGCGTGGAAATTCCATTCACCCTCGTGGTTTTCGGTTTTGACTTCATGATTTTTACATTTTCATAATCTGTCTTGTCTGTTTCATAAAAATAAAGGAAATTTTTTCCTCATCCTATTTGACATCCAATAGGTAGGATGTTAAAGAGCACCGTAGGAGCCTTAAAAAGTCTTACTTGTCTTGTATCGCCTTTATTAGTAACTAGGTGTTGTGGTTCAGGAGATAGAGCGATCAGTGTGTGAATATAAAATGTGAATGAGTGAATGGATCTTGATTTTATAATATAAGATAGGCTATTAGGTATGATGGAGGACTGGCAATAGGTACATATATTATAGGTATCTGAATGTTACATAAAAAGGTTCCATCTATTTATAAATTTATTTTTTAATTAATTTATTTTATATTACAAGGTCCTTTTTACTTTCAATTTTTCCCCCTTTTTTTTCAACAACAATTTATTATTTTCTCTGTCTTTCAAAGGAATTTTTGAGTTTTAATTTTGAATTTGAATGCTACAAACGATTAATTAGTTCATGTATGTAGATAACAAACATAACAAGATAGAAAGAGATCAGATGTATGTAGATAACAAACATAACAAGATAGAAAGAAATCAGATGTATGTAGATAACAATCATAACAAAATAGAAAGAGATCAGATGTGTGTAGATAACAAAGATTACAAATAGGTACTATGTTAAGTTGTGATTCCTTGGAGTAATGCCATGCTTTGCCTTGGTAAATTATTTCAAGGATACTTACTCGTGTAGTGCGAAGCTTTTAGACTTCAGACCTGGAGGTTGCTGGATCGACCCCCTCTAGTATCTACAGGAAGTATGCCCTCTTTCCAAAAGGTGGCAGTACATCGTAGACCTTTTCTCTGGACTTGTCCTCAAGAGACCGCTCTCTACGAACTTGGTAGATTCCGTAGGGAGCTCTCGAGAGACGTCGTGGAACCCTGTTTCGGCGGGAATCGAACCCGCGGCCTAGCGCTTACAAGACAGACGCGCTACCAACTAAGCTAACTAGGCTGGCTGCATTTCATTTTAGAATTGCACATGGCACAAAAAATAATGTTGAAAAGTTGGATGGCTTGCGTGGAAATTCCATTCACCCTTGTGGTTTTAGCTTTTGACTTCATGATTTTTACATTTTCATAATCTGTCTTGTCTGTTTCATGAAAATAAAGGAAATTTTTTCCTCATCCTATTTGACATCCAACAGGTAGGTAGGATGTTAAAGAGCACCGTAGGAACCTTACAAAGTCTTACTTGTATCGCTTTTATTAGTAACTAGGTGTTGTGGTTCAGGAGATAGAGCGATCAGTGTGTGAATATAAAATGTGAAATGTGAATGAGTGAATGGATCTTGATTTTATAATATAAGATAGGCGATTAGGTATGATGGAGGACTGGCAATAGGTACATATATATTATAGGTATCTGAATGTTATATAAAAAGGATCCATCTATTTATAAATTTATTTTTTAATTTATTTATTTTATATTACAATTCCTTTTTACTTTCAATTTCTCCCCCTTTTTTTCAACAACAATTTTCTCTGTCTTTCAAAGGAATTTTTGAGTTTCAATTTCGAATTTGAATGCTATACAAACGAGTAATTAGTTCCTATAGCACCATCACACCATGCTAGGTGGGTCGAAAAATAAAGGAAAATTAAATTTACAGTCTCAAGGATTTCGCCCCAAAACACGGGAAATTGAGTTTTTCTTCTTCTTCTTCTTCTTCTTCTTCTTCTTCTTCTTCTCCTCCTCCTTCTTCCTCTTCTCCTCCTTCTGCTTGAATATATAAAAAATGCTAAAACAATTTTAAAAATGTTGTACATCAATTTGGCAACCATGTCAACCTGATTTGACAAAAAGGTTTCCTCTTTCTTTCTTTCTTCTTTCCCAATAGAGGAAATCTCTTCTGATGTTTTGTCTCACTCAATTTGCTCTTTTTCATTTCATTTTCGACGGTACATATGTAATATTATATTATGTACATATATAACATACATACAACTATCTAACTAACGTTTGTTACAGGAATGCACGAGTATGTACCTAACTATGCATGTATTTCCTATTTACTTATCCGCTATGTATTTACTAACGTACTCAAGGTATCCTGGATTTCTACTTTCTATGCTCTCTTCTCCTTATGTCAGCACTTTAGAAACAATATAACCTATTAACTTGAAATAACAATAATAAATAGATAAAGGGAAACGCACCTAACCAATGTACATAATGAATAAGAATAAGAATAAGAAATGTTTTTATTGTAATATAAGTTAGAAATGTAACAAATTACAAAGTCATACAAATGATAATGAGGGGGAAAAGAAAAAACAAATGAGAAAAAACAAAACAATAAGAAATTACTAGAAACGACAGGTAGAACATCTCATTAGGATCAAACACCGCAGGTCCCGTTTTTGATTACTCAGTTTTTGGGACACCTGAAAACATTTTCAAAAGAGTTGGGCGGTAGTGTTCCCTTAGCGCCTATTATTTGTATCTGTTACTCTTATCATCTGTTTGTCATTCTTACTTTGTATTGTTCATTTCAACCAACAGGAAGGTACAAGATAGAGAATTACAGATATAATATAACTTATACATACCTCGATAATGTCACTCTTTGAGCGAAATTGGAAAGGTTGGTTGAAAGCATACCTAACTAATATTGTGAATAACATGTGTGTGAACCTGTATGTGTATCTGCATACCACATATTTGTGTATGTGTATGTGAATAAAATGTGTGTACGTATGGTGGTTGGAAAACGTCACACGAGCAGAAAGGACACCCAACTTGTTTCGAAAGCTCTTTTGAGCGCAAATTTTGATTGGAAGATGAACATTTCATTGGATGAACGAAGCGAATTCTAAGTTTTAACTTGACCACGTTGCATAAAGTTTGTCTGTCTATTCGTTTGTTTGTTTTGATTTTTTTTTCTTTTTTCACAACATCGTATTACTTTATTCAATTCTCCAACTGTACCATTCCTGCTCCGTCCTCACACTCAATCAATCGCAACTTCTTCCTCGAACCTCTCATTGTTTTGATTGATTTTGAGAAAATTTGGGACCCAATTAATTCTTTGGGATCCTTTTTCCTAGGATAGGAATTTGAAGTCCTATCCTAGTATATATAAATAAACACTACATATTAATTATTATAATGAGCTAGGTGTCAGGTAGCATGTTGTAATGTGGCTGATAGCTGTGACACACGCGTAACTACGCACGGTACGCATTACGCGTAACACAAAGTAAAAAATTACCTACTCAGATTTCCGAAGAAGAAATGACGAAATAAAAATGGCTCCTAGAATTTCAGAAACCTACCTCCCTAAAATTTATGTACTCAAAGATAAAAAATGAGCTAGGTGTCAGGTAGCATGTTGTAATGTGGCTGATAGCTGTGACACACGCGTAACTACGCACGGTACGCATTACGCGTAACATAAGGTAAAAAATTACCTACTCAGATTTCCGAAGAAGAAAAAATGACGAAATAAAAATGGCTCCTAGAATTTCAGAAACCTACCTCCCTAAAATTTATTTACTCAAAGATAAAATTTGGCCAGCCTAGTTAGCTTAGTTGGTAGTGTGTCTGCGTTGTGCCAACTCTCTATCGCAACTGAACAAGGTCATTGATGCCTCTAGCGAGATGAAGGTCAAACAGGCCAAAGCTGAGAACTTCTTTCATCCAGATGCTAAAACATTGGATATGGTACCTGCCCCAATTATAGAACGGCAAGACAGCCGGATAGAAGGAGAGATTTGTCTCCTCATCGAAAGCCCGTACCGGATTTTGAGGGTAAGTTTGAAATTTTGGAATAAATTTTTTTATTTTATAAACTGCATGTTCAGTAAATATAAATATACTTACCCAGAAACTCTAAATAAATAAACAAATTACAAAAAAAATCGAAAGCCATATCAAATTTAAAGGTAAGTTTGGAACTTTCGTCTCCTTTATCGGATTCAATGGAAAAACCGGATACCTATTATTTATCTTTGTAACTAGATAATACGTCAAACTCATGACGCCGAAAGAAAAAGATGCAAAACAAAGTTTTTAGCAGGAGATACCTACATGTAAAATTAGAGCATGATTTATTATTTTGTTTATGTAGATATCTACCTAGAAACTAAGAAACATACCCTAGGTGGGTCGAAAAATAAAGGAAAATTAAATTTACAGTCTCAAGGATTTCGCCCCAAAACACGGGAAATTGAGTTTTTCTTCTTCTCCTTCTTCTTCTTCTTCTCTGTATGTAGATAACAAACATAACAAGATAGAAAGAGATCAGATGTATGTAGATAACAAACATAACAAGATAGAAAGAGATCAGATGTAATTAGATAACAAACATAACAAGATAGAAAGAGATCAGATGTATGTAGATAACAAACATAACAAGATAGAAAGAGATCAGATGTGACAAGAGATGTATTTATTATTCCCGGGTAGAATTTCTATTCAAAAGCGTATAGGTAGCAGGGTTTCCATTCCAATGAATCTTTTTGTGGAGTTTCCATTGAGAAAGTCAGAGTAGTTTCCTTCTTGGAAAACGAACTCGGGGCGTTTATCACTCTTTTTGAGCAGAATATATAATAAGTGCTTTGCTGGGTAACTTTGGTTGATTTTAGTTGTGGAAAACGATTTGCTCTTTTGTTGAAGTTTTATAAACTCATTTCTGGTTGGATATATTTCTTGTCTCTTCATAGTACTTAGATTTGGAAGAGTTTTACCTAGAATTATCCAATTTGACCCATTTTAGGTTGCTAGTATCAGTTGCTTTTGCATAAATACCGAAAGTATCCATTATTAGGTATTTGCTGCTAATACGAGTAGATATAACATTTAAATCGAAGGTTTTAGAATCCAGATCGATATCCTTACTTTTAGGCTTCAACTTCTCCAGATTATACATTACCTACCTACTAGATTATTATTTGCCCATATTATAACCACATGTGTGTGTACATATGTATCTAAGTACGAATATAACTCTCGTAGATTTCAATTTTCATTTCATACAATTCCCCCGGAAAAGTGCATAATAATATTTCCATCTGTATTTTCTACTACGCCAACAGTTCTCACGGCGTGGGGGTAGTAATGCCACTTTATATTTCGAATGAATTGGATTTAAAATCGAAACAATTTGAGCATGGTACAATGGACAAAATTCAAATCAATATGAAATAATAATATAAAATTCACAATATATCAGGTCAACATGGGTTGATTTAATCTACAATAAAATAAATGTACTTACTATTAGATAATATATTATCATATCGCTTTGCGCGGCGCAAAATTTTATAGTCCACACTTGTGTTGGAAATGTCGGATGATAATTTTGTTCTACAATGTTTTCTTTAGTGGGAAACTGTTCCAATAAGTCAATATTTCAGTGAAGTGTGGATATACCTTTAAAATTTCGCAGCTTGTCCATTTTATGGCCAGTTCCCAGTTGCTATGATGATAAATATTAGCTATAGCTTTCTTTTGCCAATTTTAAAAATAAAAGTCCCAAGTCAGTAAGTTGTTATTTAGTTTCCATTTCCATACAATCAACTGAAAATACTGAAATGGTGTTATTTCTCAATTGGTTACACAGTAGGACACATTCAAATTCAGGTAATAACTTGTTTAATTTCTAGTTAGTGCGCTTATTAAGGATAACTATTTTATACTTGATTTCTTCTGTTTAATAATACGTGTCTATACTTGCAACTCATACAGTCAACTCAAGAGATCAGCTCTAGACAGATCAGATTGGTTACAACGACAAGGCATTTCCTTTAGTACATGATGATGATACTTAAAATAATTAATACAGGTAGAATTGAGTAAGAACTTCTGAACATTGAACAACGTCATACCCATTCGTCTGGCAGGAATTATGTGATTCTCCTCTTTCCATATAAAGTAACATGTAGACTTGATTTCTTCTGTTTAATAATACATGTCTATACTTAAAATAATTAATACAGGTAGAATTGAGTAAGAACTTCTGAACATTGAACAGCGTCATACCCATTCTTCTGGCAGGAATTATGTGATTCTCCTCTTTCCATATAAAGTAACATGTTTTCTTCTGTCTAATAATACATGTCTATACTTAAAATAATTAATACAGGTAGAATTGAGTAAGAACTTCTGAACATTGAACAACGTCATACCCATTCTTCTGGCAGGAATTATGTGATTCTCCTCTTTCCATATGAAGTAACATGTATGTGTAAAATTTCCAACTAAATAAATCCTCTTCTAATCAAATTTACAGGACGAAAAAAACCAAATAGTAGCCACAAACTCGTGGTTAAAAATGGTAAGTGGAAATGTGTACCGTGACGTCATTTAGTGAGATGAGGAATGCGGCTCGTGATATTTGTGATTCTAAAACTAAAACTCTATCTCTAAACTATTGTTCTTCCCCTCTAATTTGAAATGATTGAAATTTTCGTTTTTCTTCTTGTTTTGTGACTTATCTAATTAACTGAGTAATTTGAATTGACTTGGTACCACCACCCTGAAGATTCCTTTCAGTAGTCTTCATCTCACTCCATTTTCCTTTCTTCTCCATTGTCTCCTCTTATATACTTCCTTTTTTCCATCTTCTCCTCCTTCTCCCTTTTCTCCTTCGCCTTCTTCTTCTTCCTTTTGTTATTGTTCTTCTTTTTCTTCTTTGTTTTCTTCTTTTCCTCCTTTCTCATTATCTCGCTTGTATTTACATTCCAGCCTCTAAGTTCAACTTCCTCACATCATCATCAGATATTTATTACTTTATCTGCAACAACTTCTTCACATCATCTTCATCAGATATTTATTATTTTATCTGCAGACGTTTTAGTTTTCTTTCTTTCTCTATTGGATATAATTGTTCTTCTTTTTCTTCTTTGTTTTCTTCTTCTCCTCCTTTCTCATTATCTCGCTTGTATTTACTTTCCAGCCTCTAAGTTCAACTTCTTCACATCATCTTCATCAGATATTTATTATTTTATCTGCAGACGTTTTAGTTTTCTTTCTTTCTCTATTGGATATAATTTACATTATTGTAATTGAATTTCTTGAATTCATTTCCTTTAATTATATTGTTCTTGCCAGTGGTGTATCATCACTCATCAGAGGGGTTTTAAAGTCCTGAAATTTTATTCAGTGACGTGTTTTTGGCTCAGGAATCTCAGGACTAGGGTGTGGTTACAACATACCTATTTTTTCGTCATCTTTGCCAAACCAATTAACTCTTTAATAGATTTTTCCCCATTAGGTACAATGTTGGGTACAAAGGTTCAGAAGTTCTTACTTTATAAATTTAACAACGGGGGAAACTACTCGTATCTAGGAATACCACTTCTAAGTTTAGCAATAGATTAGGAACTTTTCAATCTTTTAAATAAAAAGATTAAAATATGAGTACAATTTCTCATTGTTCAAAATATAATTCATTAGGTAGTGGTAATATGGGTGTGGTCACAACATACCTATTTTTTCGTCATCTTTGCCAAACCAATTAACTCTTTAATAGATTTTTCCCCATTAGGTACAATGCTCAAGCATGGTTCAGAAGTTCTTACTTTATAAAACAACGGGGGAAACTATCTAGGAATACTACTTCTAAGTTTAGCAATAGATTAGGAACTTTTCAATCTTTTAAATAAAAAGATTAAAATATGAGTACAATTTCTCATTGTTCAAAATTTAATTCATTAGGTAGTGGTAATATGGGTGTGGTTACAACATACCTATTTTTTCGTCATCTTTGCCAAACCAATTAACTCTTTAATAGATTTTTCCCCATTAGGTACAATGTTCAAGCATGGTTCAGAAGTTCTTACTTTATAAATTTAACAACGGAGGAAACTATCTAGGAATACCTATCAATAAGTAGCATTTTAAATAAACTGTACTATTTACTGCTATGTATGTGTTGTTTATGTAGTTTTGGTTACCAGTAGTTTTGGTTCTCAGTGGATTGAGGTGATTAAAATGGGCAACATCTTTGACAATATTTGATCCTAATACTTTGCTCAAATAAACATTTCAAGGAGGTGGATATTGAGGAGGAGAAATACACCACTAAGTACACCATAACAAGAGATGTATTTATTATTCCCGGGTAGAATTTCTATTCAAAAGCGTATAGGTAGCAGGGTTTCCATTCCAATGAATCTTTTTGTGAAGTTTCCATTGAGAAAGTCAGAGTAGTTTCCTTCTTGGAAAACGAGCTCGGGGCGTTTATCACTCTATCAAAAACATCGATGTTGACATCGATGTTTTTGTTCCGATGTATCGATGTTTTCAAAACATCGATGTCGATGTCCCAACCCTACTTTCATGGGATGCGTCACCATCTTGAGTGTTCTAATTTGTATGAATGCCGTGAAATTATTTGAGTATGCAATGCGCCATATTAAAAAGAATAGTGGAGATATCCGTTTACTTTCATTGTACTCGTCACCATTTGTTTAAATACCGTAAAAATCGTAAAATTACTTAAGTGTGCAATGCGCCATATAAAAAACATCAATGATGGATTTGACCATAGAAGCTAGAAGTTGCTACTGTAAATACTGCAAATTTTGCATTCTATTGTTATTTACACGGGCAATCAATATATAATAAGTGCTTTGCTGGGTAACTTTGGTTGGTTTTAGTTGTGGAAAACGATTTGCTCTTTTGTTGAAGTTTTATAAACTCATTTCTGGTTGGATATATTTCTTGTCTCTTCATAGTACTTAGATTTGGAAGAGTTTTACCTAGAATTATCCAATTTGACCCATTTTAGTCGAAACTTTGTTCAATGAAAAGTCCAAGGGTTGAAAAATCAGCATTTTGTGAGGAGTGGCAGCGCGTGTGAAACGCAGACTTTGCAGAAGTCATGATTAGTAGGTCATCATCAGCAAATTATAATGCTCCTCATGAGACAGAATACATTACACTGCTTATAGCCTCCGGAAAACGATTTGCTCTTTTGTTGAAGTTTTATAAACTCATTTCTGGTTGGATATATTTCTTGTCTCTTCATAGTACTTAGATTTGGATGAGTTTTACCTAGAATTATCCAATTTGACCCATTTTAGGTTGCCAGTATCAGTTGCTTTTGCATAAATACCGAAAGTATCTATTATTAGGCATTCGCTGCTAATACGAGTAGATATAACATTGAAATCGAAGGTTTTAGAATCCAGATCGATATCCTTACTTTTAGGCTTCAACTTCTCCAGATTATACATTACCTACTAGATTATTATTTGCCCATATTATAACCACATGTGTGTGTACATATCTAAGTAGAAAATAATAAAAATACGGTCGCGCTGCGCGCTCCCTATTAGCTGCATAGTTATCAAACTAAAAACTAAAAACATAAAAGAAACTCAAAATGTTGGTCGAGAGCGGAACTTTTCTCTCCCGCAGTCTCTGCACGCTGTGTTTTTCAATTTTCATTTCATACAATTCCCCCGGAAAAGTGCATAATAATATTTCTATCTGTATTTTCTACTACGCCAACAGTTCTCACGGGGTGGGGGTAGTAATGCTACTTTATATTTCGAATGAATTGGATTTATAATCGAAACAATTTGAGCATGGTACAATGAACAAAATTCAAATCAATATGAAATAATAATATAAAATTCACAATATATCAGGTCAACATGGGTTGATTTAATCTACAATAAAATAAATGTAGGTACTTACTATTAGATAATATATTATTATATCGCTTTGCGCGTCGCAAAATTTTATCACTTATCGTGCAATGTTGCCTTCAAAATGTAAAATTTACATTTTCATTTTAATATAAAATTCACAATATATCAGGTCAACATGGGTTGATTTAATCTACAATAAAATAAATGTACTTACTATTAGATAATATATTATTATATCGCTTTGCGCGTCGCAAAATTTTACAAATTTCAGCTTTCTAGGTGTTGTGGTTCTAGAGATAGAGCGATCAGTGTGTGAACTATGAAATGTGAACTGTGAATGGATCTTGTTCTTATAATATAAGATTTGGTGAGCTTTCGAGAATACTCAGATTCTCATCATCAGACCAAAATCGCGAGAGGGATGTTTACTCTACGAGTGCTGGAGTTTAAACATCTCTCTCGTGATTTTGGTCTGATAAACATCTCTCTCGCGATTTTGGTCTGATGATGAGAATCTGAGTATTCTTGAAAGCTCACCAAATATTACCACCAGTTGTATGTCGAATCTCAATTGTCTTTTAAATTTTTAATATAGGTAATGTTTGAGTCACTCATCCGTTTATTGGCCTTGCTCGGCGTAGCTTATTAAAGTAACGACTGAAGTGTTATCTAAAACTTTCTCGTTTTGAGTTTATAGGTTGTTGTGACAAATTTCAAAATCAGAGCTCATTTGCGTGAGAAAATGTGAAAAAAATCCCCCAAGAACCAGTTTTTTTTTTTCTGGACAAAATTTGCACCACCACTTTTGTGTTCCTGGTAAAAAGACCTTTAATTTGATATATAGGTCGACCAGTTTTGGATAAGTCCTTCTATGGGGACAGACAGACAGAGTGACAGACAACACCAAAGCGAATATAATAGCACATCCCTAATACCTGTTTTTATTATTATCGTAATAATAAAGGAAGGGCGGGCTAAAAATGAGTGACAGACAAAAGAGCCATTATCATGATAAAGATGAGTATAGAACTCATCGCCATAAAAAACATAAAGACAAGGGAAAGGAGAGATATGGCAAGGATAGGAGGATAGAAACGCGATTTTCATTTAATGAGTATTACAAAAGACTGGTGACATAGGGTCTTTGTAATGGAGGACGCACTACTCAATCTTTCTTCTAAGGCGAAAAAGCTTTAGATGATAAAGTTATTAATTACAAAAAAAATTCTGCCAAATTTGTTCAAAAAACATATTATGTGTCAACCAAAAAGCACTGTAAAAATCCATCTTCCATTTTGCTGCTCATTTTCTTGGCTTTTTTCACAACAACCGTATCCATAAACTCCAAAGAAGATGATCTTTTTTAACTGCGAGAATGCTTTCTTTAATATTAAATAATTCCGTTTTACCTAATGGTGATTTCTATTAAATTATTTTTTCCTTCTTTTAAATATTCAAAGTTTTTTTTTATAAATTACAAAAAGAAAATAATCAGATTATTTAATATTTAAAAATTCGGATTCGGCGTAAGGTTATTTAAAAGTTTTTTTTTTTTATAAATTACAAAAAGAAAATAATCAGATTATTTAATATTTAAAAATTCGGATTCGGCGTAAGGTTATTTATTAATTTTTTTTTTTCCATTCAGGAGATAAAAGAGGAGTTAGATTAAAGTAGAATTGAATAAAGAAGAAGAGAATTTATTTATTTTTTTTTCCATTCAGGAGATAAAAGAGGAGTTAGATTAAAGTAGAATTGAATAAAGAAGAAGAGAATTAAGAAGAAGAAGAAGAAGTAAAAGAAGAATGAGAAGAAGTTCTTCCTCTCTTCCTTTCCATGTTCGATCTTGACATTAAAGAAGGAAGAGGAAAGAAAGAGAGATAAAGAAGAAGGGATGCAAGTGGGAGCTAAAGAGATGTAGTGACGTCATTTAGTGAGATGAGGAATGCGGCTCGTGATATTTGTGATTCTAAAACTAAAACTCTATCTCTAAACTATTGTTCTTCCCTTCTAATTTGAAATGATTGAACTGTTCGTTTTCTTCTTGTTTTGTGACTTATCTAATTAACTGAGTAATTTGAATTGACTTGGTACCACCATCCTGAAGATTCCTTTCAGTAGATAGTGAAACTTATACGTAGCTAATGAAACAAATTTCAGTAAGATTGAATTTTTTGTTGTGTAAAATATCTACCTCATTTTTCTACAGTCTACACACAATGGATTGTGCGTTAGTGGATGTGTCAACTACACAATAGTGTTGAATTTGAATTTTAGCTGCAACTACCTAATACCTACCTACCAAGACACACAACATGACCTAATGCTTACCATTAGCAATATGACCTCTGATATAAACATTCGTTAAATTACACACAATGGATTGTGCGTTAGTGGATGTGTCAACTACACAATAGTGTTGAATTTGAATTTTAGCTGCAACTACCTAATACCTACCAAGACACACAACATGACCTAATGCTTACCATTAGCAATATGACCTCTGATATAAACATTCGTTAAAATGTAGGTACTCGTAGATAAGGTATCTGGGAGCTTTCAATTTGATACGAAATTTCAATAGCAATTTTAGATATAGATAAAAATGTAGGTACTCGTAGATAAGGTATCTGGGAGCTTTCAATTTGATACGAAATTTCAATAGCAATTTTAGATATAGATAAAAATTTAGCATTCAAAAAACATACTGTTTATGTAGCGCATAGATATATTTTTCATTTTGCATATTAAAAAATTGTTTCAACCATGAGGATAACATGGACTCAATACTACACGAATAATATCTACTGAAAGGAACTACTTGGTTGGGTGACTAAATAAAAATACATAATAACCATGAGGATAACATGGACTCAATACTACACGAATAATATCTACTGAAAGGAACTACTTGGTTGGGTGACTAAATAAAAATACATAAAAAAAAATCTATTCGTATAATGAATGAATTGCATCATACATATTATCAGTATAATTATTATTGTGAATGCTGAAACCTAAATATTATATACCTAACATATTATATATTCGAATAAAATAAAATATTTTATTTCAACCTTGGCGGCTTGTGATTCTCAATCTCAAAAAAGAGAAATACCTAATCTCTTTTGACCTCGAGTAGAACGACCTAGGTATATAAAAGAAGAATACCTAAATAATAGGATTTGAAAAGAAAGAGTATATTTAAAATTTAAACTGCACACGACTAAAAAGGAGAGGAAGATGTGCAACTATAATATTAATATTTACAGTCACAAGCCGCCTTTGTTGAAAAGCTCGAAAGCCCGACCTCTGTGCTTTTTTCTACTCTAAGTTATAACGTTGGTATACTTGTATTTGTTACACCTATGTTGTTTTCCATAGAGAACTGTTATGAAACTCTGCCTTGTCATTTAATACAGGGTGCTTAAAAAATTCAATGGAGGGTTCCCATAATTAATTCCTCTCTGGTACCTACTAAGAAACATCCAATATCGGTGCTGAATTCGGAAACTCCAGTTCCCCGGGATGGAAAGATAAGGGCAGTCCAAAATAATAACACAATTAGTTCGGATTCATTTTGGTACAGAGAGTAAATTTCCTCCATTAAATTATATGACATCCTGTATATTGTGCTATGCTCGAACTAAAATATTTCTTTTTTCAATAGGTAGTTGGTTCTACAAAGTACATGTGTTTGTCCTTTTTTTAGGAATTATATGACATCCTGTATATTGTGCTATGCTCGAACTAAAATACTTCTTTTTTCAATAGTTGGTTTTACAAAGTACATGTGTTTGTCCTTTTTTTTAGGCATGGTGTGATAGTTGCCTGTGAAAGTTCATGCGATGCTAACTAAAGTTGAAAGTTGTAGACGTACGTACGTTACGTACGTACGTACGTACGTACGTACATACGTACGTAACGTACAGACCATGGGCTAAAAACCACTTTTTTGGAATGAGTTCATGCGATGCTAACTAAAGTTGAAAGTTGTAGATCAAAAAAAACTATTCTTTTTTAAGTGGACTAAAAGGGGTGGTATTTGAAAATTTGGACCGATTGCAATACTTTCTCATTACCTTGTATAGGTTCCCTATACGTAAGGGTAATAGAAAGTAAAAAACTATTCTTTTTTAAGTGGACTAAAAGGGGTGGTAAAAAAAATGATATCAATCTAGCAAAAATAAGATCTTGGGACTGGTAGAAATTCTCATTTATTTTTATAGATTCAATAGAACCGAACGCCGTCTTACATGACCTAATGAAGTTCATGCGATGCTAACTAAAGTTGAAAGTTGTAGATCAAAAAAAACTATTCTTTTTTAAGTGGACTAAAAGGGGTGGTAAAAAAAACGATATCAATCTAGCAAAAATAAGATCTTAAGACTGGTAGAAATTCTCATTTATTTTTATAGATTCAGTAGAACCGAACGCCGTCTTACATGACCTAATGATTTTAAACTGAATTCAATAAATTTCATTTTACAAATCAAGTTCAGTCTCACACTTTCAAATTCCACCCCACTCCTGAAATTTTCCTGGGTGTGTGGAAATGTGTGTGAACAGTAAACACTGAATTCAATAAATTTCATTTTACAAATCAAGTTCAGTCTCACACTTTCAAATTCCACCCCACTCCTGAAATTTTCCTGGGTGTGTTGAAATATGTGTGAACAGTAAACAACATTGTGTGGTGAGACTTATTGAATAATTTTGACGTTGATCGATTGACCTCGCCATCACAATGGACTTTTCAACAGGAGAAAAATTCAAGTCAATATAAAATTCACTTTTTTATAGAGAGAGCTCAGCTTTTTCCCCCAGAATCCTGTTGGAAGCGCGTATGAAATAAATGTTCCCGTGAGACTGACTCGAAAGCTTCAAATAAAAGATGTTTCAAAATAAAATGAATTTCAAATATTTTTCATTTTCATCACAAATTATATTTGAAGGGCAAATGTACCTGATAAATGACGCGTTGAAGGGAAAGCAATAACCTGTAGTTGACCTTATGATTATGTAGATAGAAAAATCATGTTCATTAGTTTGAGCATAGCACAATGTTTCTTGAAACCACTATACTTCTATCTATCCCTTTAGAGAAAAAAAAACAGTAAACAACATTGTGTGGTGAGACTTATTGAATATTTTTGACGTTGATCGATTGACCTCGCCATCACAATGGACTTTTCAACAGCAGAAAATTTCAAGTCAATATAAAATTCACTTTTTTATAGAGAGAGCTCAGCTTTTTTCCCCCCAGAATCCTGTTGGAAGCGCGTATGAAATAAATGTTCCCGTGAGACTGACTCGAAAGCTTCAAATAAAAGATGTTTAAAAATAAAATGAATTTATTTTTCATTTTCATCACAAATTATATTTGAAGGGCAAATGTACCTGGTAAATTACGCGTTGAAGGGAAAGCAATAACCTGTAGTTGACCTTATCTTTTTTCCCCCCAGAATCCTGTTGGAAGCGCGTATGAAATAAATGTTCCCGTGAGACTGACTCGAAAGCTTCAAATAAAAGATGTTTCAAAATAAAATGAATTTCAAATATTTTTCATTTTCATCACAAATTATATTTGAAGGGCAAATGTACCTGATAAATGACGCGTTGAAGGGAAAGCAATAATCTGTAGTTGACCTTATGATTATGTAGATAGAAAAATCATGTTAATTAGTTTGAGCATAGCACAATGTTTCTTGAAATCACTTTACTTCTACCTATCCCTTTAGAGAAAAAATTTCTTGATTTTAAATCACGACGTGTTTTACATCTCGCGTGGTTATCTCGCATAGATAAAATAAGTAGATTCAATAGAACTTACCTGAAAGCATAGCATTTCAACAATAGAGATGTAAGACCTCGTGGTTTTTCATAACATTGACTTTTCTGAGCGTTAAATCTTGTATTTAGATTGGTTTTCTCTCTGTGTTGTGTTGAATGAAGGAATGATCCAATGATTTCATTTTATTACTTTTCATTTTGTTCTCCTAATCATTGAAATTCAAACAAAACGAATATTAATACCTGACTTTTCTGAGCGTTAAATCTTGTATTTAGATTGGTTTTCTCTCTGTGTTGTGTTGAATGAAGGAATGATCCAATGATTTCATTTTGTTACTTTTCATTTTGTTCTCCTAATCATTGAAATTCAAACAAAACGAATATTAATATCTGAATGTTCAACAGTGGAACTAAAAAACCAAGTCCCTCATGAATGAAACAAATATAATTTATTAGTTTATTACCTAATTAGGTAGTCGTCAAGAACACATTAAAAAGGTATATCACCCTGGGAAATACATACCTTTACAATAGACATTAGTAGCAACGTATACAATAATAAATACAACTTTTCCTAAAAGTTCACGGTTTTCTTTACCTGGGTACTATAAAGTCATTTACGTTGATTCATTTGCTTATAATTATTTACACTATTCCCCAAAATTTCAAATTGTAAATTTAAAGTAGCTAATAATAAAGAAACAATTCACTGCTTAACAAAATAGCAGGTAGGATTGTAGGTAATTCTCATACTCGTATAAAATCTCCCTGTAAAATCTCTAGAGTAATTTTACAATAGTAGCTGACACTATGAATACAAAACGATGTTAACATCCACTGTTTGCATTATCCATGAAACAATTCACTGCTTAACAAAATAGCAGGTAGGATTGTAGGTAATTCTCATACTCGTATAAAATCTCCCTGTAAAATCTCTAGAGTCATTGTACAATAGTAGCTGACACTATGAATACAAAACGATGTTAACATCCACTGTTTGCATTATCCAACAAGGTCTCTAGAGTCTTTAAAACATCACCTCATGCAAGATTCTTTCACCAAATTTTGAAAAACTATTCTTCCAAGATAGTGAAACTTATACGTAGCTAATGAAACAAATTTCAGTAAGATTGAATTTTTTGTTGTGTAAAATATCTACCTCATTTTTCTACACACAATGGATTGCGCGTTAGTGGATGTGTCAACTACACAATAGTGTTGAATTTGAATTTTACCTGCAACTAATAGATACCTACCAAGATATACTAGAGTCTTTAAAACATCACCTCATGCAAGATTCTTTCACCAAATTTTGAAAAACTATTCTTCCAACATCAAAACAGGAGGAAAAAACACCTGTTGCTATTATTTATTTTGTAGACATGATGCTTATGTTATAGCTCTACAAAAATACGGCAAAGAAAATTATAATGTGTTCTTCCAACATCAAAACAGGAGGAAAAAAACACCTGTTGCTATTATTTATTTTGTAGACATGATGCTTATGTTTATAGCTCTACAAAAATACGGCAAAGAAAATTATAATGTGTTTTTTTGCCGTTTGAAAGTTCATGTTTGCACAGAGTTGAATAAATATTTATTTTACAATTCAAGTTGGTCGTTGTACTTTACCTTGTGCTCAACGAATATCAGACTGATTATGTCTATATTTTTTACGTTTTTATGCAAAGAAAAAGTTGGAATAGGTACCTTTAGGTAAATTTTTTTAACGCAACGGGAACTGTTTACTTTCATTTTATGTTATCGTGTTGTTATTATTTTTATTTTCTTTTACGTTGGTTCGTGACTTGTAATTAACCTTATTGAGAATGAAAAATCATATGAGACTGTAGACTTGTCCTAAAAATAAATATTGTACGATTATAGGTATCGTGTTTTTTGAAATCTTACCTTATATCATTTTTTGGCGAGATCAGCTTGAAAAGGAATATGTATACTGCTACGAGAAAGGAAAATGGACTGTTCTTTGTACTGCCAAAATTATCTGAGAGAAAACTATGGTAATGAACTGACAGAAAATAGTAATAACCAGAGTGGAAATCCTCTAGAATGAATGGGGTACCTACACTACCTACTTGGACTTGTTTTGTGCATTGCCATCATCAGATCATCATTCAGTATCATGAATCAATCCCATATATCACATCTCCTACAAGTTCTCTTCCCTTGGTGTTCGCTTATCAAATTATTTCTGCATCAATAAAATTGTAATCTGAACATGAGAGCAAAAAAAAAAAAAACACACACACGAGAGAAAAAAAAATCAGCATATTGTCCCGAACTAAAAGGCACAAAACACTCGTTATGGACATGAATGAAATGTACAAACTTTGCCAGTATACATTTTTACCATGTATTCGTGATGTATCGATCTAAAATTTGGACACGGACCAAAAAAAAAAACTTATTTGTTTGGGGGAAAGCTTTGTTTCAAATTGATCAGGAGAAAAATTATGTTCTCTCAGTATGAAAACAATTTCATCCCTGATTCTATGTTGAATACACAAAAATATCAACCCTTGACAAGTAGACAATGGACACAATAATTGTACTTGCAAATCACGGGTAGTAAGCTAGTAAGAACAGGTACATGTAGATTGTAGAAAAGTCAGTAAAATGGGAATATGACGATCTATATAAACATAGAATCAGATGTTTCTTCCATTGATTGCAACGAGTGAAGAAATTGAATTATTGAAAACCTTTATAAGATAAGGGAGCAATTTGGTATCAAAAGTTCTGACACAAAGGCGCACTCAGCAGTGCAGAATTGCAGTTCGATAGCTCATCTATCATTGTAATTTATTAGCAAATAACTTTCAGAGAACTTTTTGGTCGTGGATAACTAGAGGAAAACTTTGGGCTCGAAATTTCGTATGCGATCAATTAATCGAAAACTTTCAATGAATGCAATTTATTTTTCTAATTAATATTCATCCGAATAGTCTTTATTATAATCGGGGAAATTAATCTCTATCTTTGTATTAGGTACTCGTCTAAAGCTGGATTTTATCCTGATGGGATAATGTTCGTTCTCGGAACGGCTGGCTTTCTCCTATCCCGTCTTCCTTCTCTCTTCGATTTCGGGACGATAAGACCATAGCAGTTACAGTTCCCTCTGTAAAACCTCTTTAAAAAAAAAAAAAAAAAAAAAAAAAAAAAAAAAAGATTCAAGCATGCCACTCACACGAGTAAAAAAAATCGGAAAGGGCTGAAAATTTTAACCTACTCCCCAGAGGAGCACAATCTTCCCAACTCGAATTTTCAGAGAAAGATTTAACTTCCAAAGTTGGAATAGGTATTTTCTTCGCAGGAAAAAACAAAAAGTGTCAATGAAGGAGTTGGGGCTGTTAGTATTGAACGAAACTTATATGGTAACCCGATACTCACGCTCATCAGTTTGGATGTTTAGGGTGGAAATAAAGCGTGTGACACCCTGAACTTTAACCAGGGATACATATTGAGATCTTTCCCCTCCCTTATCTCTTCTTTCCTTTTGGCTCTCTCAATATCTTCATTTTTTTCGCAGTTGCTTTCTCACTCCTTTACCACTCCTCATTTGACAAAATGGGAAAAAAGGAGGTATGATTTTTCTTCTTGGGTGCAATAGTCCTACATACTGGACTCCGCACACAGGAATTTCACCAGTTGTTTTTTTTTTTTCCTTTTTCCCCCCCCTTTCCCCCCCTCCTTTTTTTTTTTTTTTTTTTTTTTTGTCAAGTTTGCGATATCTTATCTTCACCTGGAGTGCAGGAATGCAAAATTCGCAGTACAAAACGCATACTAAAATACTCCCCTAGGTTCGGCTTCATATCGGGGTACACTCCATGTTTATCACCCTGTATTACAACAGTTTTGTCAATCCTTTATGACTTCTGTATTGAGGGATATTTTCAAATTTCTTATCTCTGGACTTACAGATGACTAAGTTTTATATTTTCTTTACACAACTGTGATAGATATCATCAAAACGTATAAGAAACGTACACATCTACCTCGAAATTTTCCTCTTTAGTGCGTCAAACTGAGAACCATCAATTTTTTACCTAATATGCCGGGGAAAAATTGCTCTACAAGACATTTGTTTTTGATTAGTGGATGTGCAAATTTTCTTGAATCTTACAACGCCTTTATCCTCTAACGAAATATTTAGTACTCAAAGGACTAAAAGCCCCTTGAGTACTGCAAGGGTTAAAGCTAAATATCATTGATGAAATCTTTCAGTAAAAGAAAAATGAAACCTAGGTACAGTCTGATGAAACCGCTGACTTTCTTTCTCTGAGTGGGAGTTTTAAAAAGTCTGACGCGGATAATTTCTACCCTCTGTCCTCTGAGATAAGAGAGTAAAGGGTTAACCCAAACTTAAATCTATTATCTCCCACATAAACCCTAAACAGTTTAACCCAATTAGTGCTCTCTTTATCTGAACTTCACTTTGTAGCCTCCTCAGAGTATTGAGGATTACAAACCAAGGGTTTTTAGAGCTTGTGCTTTGATGGGTATCTGTGAGAATTAGATAGTAAGTGTTGATGAATAGATATTTCGTCACAAGGTCTTAACGAAGCCACACTATAAAAGTCTTTACAGTGTTGGTCTAAAATTTCAAGAAAGAAAAAATTAAACATGAAAAAAAAACACACATTACAAAAGTAACTAAAAAGAAAGAACGACAAACTCACACAAAGAAGACCGACCCGAAAGTAATATCTCTCAGGAGGAAACCTAAATCCATACACAAGGTTATGCAAATATTTGAAACGTACCCAGGTCATGAGTTTTAAATACACAGGAATACTCTGGATGGCTGTAATAAAACAACTGAAAGTAATAATGTCAACCATGGGGGTGGGGGGAATAATTAGCTGATGTTTATGAAGATAATGCAAACGTTTCTGTGCACTTAGCTGCATCAATCAAGTCCCAACACTTTGTCATTATTCACAAACAAAGCTTCAGAATACTTGAGATCATTTTGGGACAAAAGCATTATTTATCGGTTGACAATATCCTCTTCAGAAAATACACTTCAATTACTTCAAAGTAAGCTCTTCAAAAAGTATCGGGAAAGCTTCTTACAAGATACTCAGAAACTCAGAGGTTATTGAGTAGGGAGACGAACAGAACTATTGTCGGTTGACTCGACCAAGGCGGGGTGCACACTGGGGAAACGAGGTTAGGTGAAACACTTCCATCTGTCAATGCACAATGAGTTTCATGAAACTCGGTTTCATGTGCACTGCTCTGTGTTAACTTTATTATAGAGAAACTGGTCCAACGATTCTGTACATCTGAAAATTCAAATTCCTTGAATGGTTTGATTCCTATTACACTGAGAAAAAACTAGGGGGTCGGAAGTCCTATCGAGTGACTGGGTTCTGGAAACTGGACACTTGATACCGTAGCATTTCAGTACCATGAGGGGAAATTAACCAATACTATAGTTCTTCCACCGCGTAAGTATACCGCGTAAGTATCTTCCACTCCTAAAACCATGAAATGTACAAACTTTGCCAGTATACATTTTTACCATGTATTCGTAATGTATCGATCTAAAATTTGGACACGGACCAAAAAAAAAACTTATTTGTTTGGGGGAAAGCTTTGTTTTAAATTCATCAGGAGAAAAATTATGTTCTCTCAGTATGAAATCAATTTCATCCCTGGTCTAAAATTTGGACACAGACCAAAAAAAAAAAACTTATTTGTTTGGGGGAAAGCTTTGTTTCAAATTCATCAGGAGAAAAATTATGTTCTCGCAGTATGAAATCAATTTCATCCTGGTTCTATGTTGAATACACAAAAATATCAACCCTTGACAAGTAGACAATGGACACAATAATCAGCATATTTTTCATTTGAAAATAATGATGATAACCTTTTTCCCATTTGTAACAAAAACCGTCTTTCACACCAACACACATGGATGGCAGAGTAGGAGGACGAAGGGTTAAATTAATGCGTGAAAAATGGTCGAGAGGAGAGGAGTGTTCCTTGAGTGGAAGAAATAAAAGAAATTTCACAGTCGTTTGAGTTCTTGTGGGTAGTAAGAACGTATACATGTAGATTGTAGAAAAGTCAGTAAAATGGGAATATGACGATCTATATAAACATAGAATCAGATGTTTCTTCCATTGATTGCAACGAGTGAAGAAATTGAATTATTGAAAACCTTTATAAGATAAGGGAGCAATTTGGTATCAAAAGTTCTGACACAAAGGCGCACTCAGCCCTCGACTTGGATATGAGTTTTTCACTTTCAATTCTCCATTGAGTAAGATCCACCAGCCTAGTTGGTTGGTAGCGCGTCTGCCTTGTATCTATCATTGTAATTTATTAGCAAATAACTTTCAGAGAACTTTTTGGTCGTGGATAACTAGAGGAAAACTTTGGGCTCGAAATTTCGTAATATGCGATCAATTAATCGAAAACTTTCAATGACTGCAATTTATTTTTCTAATTAATATTCATCAGAGTAGTTATGTACCTACCGCATTATGTTTTCGAAATACCTAGTTAAATATTTTTCCTCCAAAACGGCCTTCGATCAGAGAACTTTTTGGTCGTGGATAACTAGAGGAAAACTTTGGGCTCGAAATTTCGTATGCGATCAATTAATCGAAAACTTTCAATGAATGCAATTTATTTTTCTAATTAATATTCATCCGAATAGTCTTTATTATAATCGGGGAAATTAATCTCTATCTTTGTATTAGGTACTCGTCTAAAGCTATTAAAAATACGATTTCTTCGACTCTTGAATTAGCGTCAATTTAAAAGCGACCTATAATACAAATGACCGATAATTATGATGGTACCAAGTACCTACGTAAACTACTTATACAGATACAAGTATAGTTATGTACCTACCATTATGTTTTCGAAATCCGAATAGTCTTTATTATAATCGGGGAAATTAATCTCTATCTTTGTATTAGGTACTCGTCTAAAGCTATTAAAAATACGATTTCTTTGACTCTTGAATCAGCGTCAATTTAAAAGCGGCCTATAATACAAATGACCGATAATCATGATGGTACCAGGTACCTACGTTAACTACTTGTACAGATACGAGTAGTTATGTACCTACCATTATGTTTTCGATATACCTAGTTAAATATTTTTTCTCCAAAACGGCCTTCATAGAGCACAAGTGAATTCCTACTATTATTCCTGTTCACATACGTACATGTGTACATTTTAGACAACTGCATAGCTCTACTGCAGACAAACATTTTTTGCTCTATGTACCATTTTAGTATAATATATTAAATTGTAATGTAATGGGGTCTGTTACGGGGTGATCTGAATAGTATGCTTTCAAGTATTACCTATGGGTAGTTCACAGTAGATTTATTGACAAGTTAACAATAAATAGGTAATTGAATAAGTTTCAATCAAATTATGTTTTTGTCTGAAGCGTGGGAAAGTATTTAAACCAAGACTTCGTTCAAGCCACGAACTACTCATTTTATGGATTTCATCATCTATAGCTTGAAGAATAAGGAGTAGTAGGTATTACAACAATATTATTATTATTATTATTTTTTTTTCATAAACTCTTTTGTTTTACATAATCAAAGCATAGAGCCAATTGGTCTGACCAACTCAAATCGTCTCTGGAGCCAAGAAACGGATCCTCTTTCGAATCCCAAGTCCCAAAAGACCGCGGTTGCCTCGCTGTGGCCAGCCACTCAAAACATCAAATAAGAGAATAAGACCATTTCTGTTGATTAAGTAAGTTAGCTATTATTCTGAATCTGAAGACTGGCAATATTTCCTAAAAATGGACCCAAAAATCCATACCATCCGGTATGAGAGGGAGCACAAAATACGCGGAACACAAAGCAAATTTTGTTGAACCCGTTCCAAGAAAGGAAAAAAAAACTCTAGTGAATTCCATCCAATGGAACTACTCTTTTGTCGCTGTTCTGCCACCCAGTCCCCCTATTTGAGAAGAAGGGGGGATCACATAAATCATTTTAATACGCTTACAACCCCCCTTCAGGCACCCATCCTTCAGATTTCGCCTGAATACGAGGACAGTCAACTTCTGAGATCAAATTCAAAGGGGAAAGTCTTTTACCTTGGTGAGGCGCGTGTGCCTTCACGACTATGCTTGGTTGAATTTGCATAAGAGCTGGCGCTAAGAATTAGATATCCCACGTTTTAATTATATTTTTATAGGAGAAAGGGTGAAATGCAAAAGATTTTGCACAACACAAGTGCTCTTATCTAGGAATTCTAGGAGCAGGCAGTTTTTTTATATCCGTCGTTTGCTAGAAAACACAAAAGTTGCTAGAAGTAGGTATTGCCTTCACGACTATGCTTGGTTGAATTTGCATAAGAGCTGGCGCTAAGAATTAGATATCCCACGTTTTAATTATATTTTTATAGGAGGAAGGGTGAAATGCAAAAGATTTTGCACAACACTAAGTGCTCTTATCTAGGAATTCTAGGAGCAGGCAGTTTTTTTATATCCGTCGTTTGCTAGAAAATCCAAAAGTTTGCTAGAAGTAGGTAACGAATCTAAGCGACGGCATGTTTTCACCTTGAAGTCCCCTCCATGGACAGCAGAGTGGAGGGGCAGGTTCCCCTCAGCGTCAAACAGGGATATCATCTCCTCTCGTGAACATCCAATACTTTCACCGAACTGAAGGAACACCTCCATAGTTTTGGATGAAGCGTTCTTAGCAGCATCATGGATGGGATAGTACCCATTGCTGCATGCTCTCTTGAGACTGGCTCCGAAATCCTTCACCTGTAATACAGCCCCGAATTTAAGGATAAATGTACTTAATTAGATTCTAAATTTCAGGTTCCTACCTATGATAACTTTCATTTTGAAATTGCAATCAAGTAAAAGTGACTATGGAACTTTGGATCAGCTCTGCACCCAGAATAGATTAGAAGATGGATCTTGATAGAACGTATGTAGGTAGGTACCATATTATTGTCAGTAACCCCTTTTGTGCCTAAATCGATAAGATTAAGATTGAAGGTATACCTAGTTGTTTATGATGTTGTTGTTCTACATAGTACCTGCTGAATCAAATCTTATAGTAAGCAAACAGTTTACCCAAGTACTGAAGAGTGCCATAGCAATATGATGCTAACTTACCACCGTCGCTGCGTACTTACCAGAATCCAATCACACTCAGGCTGTTCACTTACTAGAATTCAGCATAAATAGATGTACCTAACTATGATTCATGTCTGCACGAAGATATTAATTATTTATCTATTTTACCTACTTTCTGCCTAGGTATTTTGATAAGAGGGATGTAGGTCATACTTACCGTAAAAAAAACCACAATCATCAAATAAAATCTGGGATCATAACAATGTTATGCAGGTCATTTTTTGAGAAAATACAAAACTCATAACAAGAGAGAAGAGTTTTCTGTTACAGGCCTGATTTTCAGGAGTCCAAGGTACACGATCAATATTTATTTTACGTAAACGTGCATTTTCCTGATGGTAACTTCAATCTGATGTTCTTTCTATAATTTTATTTTGACATATTCAAAATTGTTTTTTAGAAGCCCCCCTGTCACTGGTCCTATTTTCACTCAAACTTTTCCCCCAACAAATAAAAGCTCAGAGCCTGGGCTTAGTAAACAAACAGCATACGGGTAGCATACATAGATAGCTACCTATCTGACTTTGGGATTTTGTATCGTCCCCTGGGAAATCTTTTGTGGCTTTTTTTCGAAATATTGTTAGCAATAAATCCCTTTTTTACATTTTGTTTCATTATTAGGAGGTATACCTGAACAAACAACGAAGTAAACAAGCCATATTGTTTTTCCTTCTAAGTAGAAGCCTGGGAAATCTTTTTCCATGTTAGTATCCATTATTTTGAGGTGTGATACTCTGTGATATTGTACCTATACGTATGATAATGGACATGTTTCAGTAATTCAGTTATAGCTATGTTTCACATAGGGATATCATTCTGTTCCATTATCTTCTGATATTGAAGAAGTCCTCTATGCCGAATCCATTTTAGTATCTACTTCAGAAGTAAGATTTAACATACCTACATAGCACACTCGTACATAACTACGTCAGACACTAGGCTTGTATGTACGTTCAATTTCAATAAAACTCTACGGTATTTTTTGAGTGAATCATTTGAGGGTAGTGACTATAGATGGAAAGCAACAGACTGAAGAGAATTCAATAAAAAAAAAATATAGGTAATTAAATAAATATTCCTACTTTGGGTTTTGGATATCAAATAAAATCATACAGATATTTTTAATCCATCGAACCTAATGAATCCGGGTTCGACATATGAATCCTATTCACTTGACTCGGATCTTCAAAACACAATTTATTATTATTATTTTGCAAATTGAATCTGGATTCGATGGATTCATTAGATTCAAACAGAAAAAAATACCCCTATAGTTAAGAAACAAAAGCACTTTTCCAGCAAAGATACCAAAAGGTCCTGTTTTCTTTCTCCGTAGGAGTGGAACGACGTCAATCTCAGGTGGAACTCCAGCGAGTATGGTGGAATCAAAGATCTCAGGATACCCCCTCATAGGATCTGGAAACCAGATGTGCTCATGTACAACAGGTAAGAAGATCTTCAAACAGTAACTAAACCTATCTCTCAGAAAAGTAGTCCAGCTTTTAGACTGCTTTGTTGTTTCTGTAGGATAATTGTCCCCAGATCTATAGTCTTATGTTAAAGGGCACTGTGTGATCCTGCGGAAAAGAAGATGCATCAAAAATTTCAAAAGCGTTAACGCATCAAAAACGTAAAAAAATGGCAAATGATGTCAATATGAGACTGTAGACTTGTCCTAAAAATAAATATTGTACGATTATAGGTATCGTGTTTTTTGAAATCTTACCTTATATCATTTTTTGACGAGCTTGAAAAGGAATATGTATACTGCTACGAGAAAGGAACTGAAGCACAAATGACGAAGTTTTATAGATGATTCAGTTCAGGTCTGTTCAAACAACTGCATTAATGTTGGTGCGTGCCATATTAGAGTATCTCGTCAATAAAATAAACAGTATTTATAGTTTCATCATTATCCCGGACATAAATGGGATTCCCAAAAGCACAACGCGAAATCAATACCAAATAGGCATCATATCAGAGGTATAACCACGGCATCATTATCCGGGAAAATGGGAATAGATAATGGAAGAAGGAAACCAGGACAAAAATTGGAAAAAAAATGAACAAAATAAATGGCAATGTTGGCTTTTTTGTGTACGATGTTTTGTGCTATACCATAAAATAGACTCACTTGGTCTGGGTCCCTTTTTTTCGAACAATGAGACATAATTATGCAGTAATAGGTACAACAAATATATATCTTATGTTAAAGGGCACTGTGTGATCCTGCGGAAAAGAAGATGCATCAAAAATTTCAAAAGCGTTAACGCATCAAAAACGTAAAAAAAAGGCAAATGATGTCAATATGAGACTGTAGTCTTGTCCTAAAAATAAATATTGTACGATTATAGGTATCGTGTTTTTTGAAATCTTACCTTATATCATTTTTTGACGAGATCAGCTTGAAAAGGAATATGTATACTGCTACGAGAAAGGAACTTGGACTAGCTTAGGAAAAAGTCCCATGTTGAAACTAAAGCTGAAACAATGGAATGCAACAGAGCAGGGGCTGAAATACGGAGGATCATCAAATATATGTAGAAACATACTTAAACCAACATTTCTAGATATGAACAGTTGAACACTCTGCAACATTTGGCGTTTGTAGATCAACGAAACTCAAACCAGTAGGCGATGCTGGTACACGTCATGTTATACTTCCGTATACTGCTCGTATTCTGATTCAAATTGTCGCATTTCCGATTGAAATTTTCCCACTTGTTTTTTTATGAGGTTCGAAAATTGTTTGACTTTCAAAAAGAACTGTATCTCGAAATCTGAGAACAAATTTCCTGAAAGTTTGTATACAATCGATCCTCGAACCCTCAGTGCCTTCTACTTCCTAAGACAGCGCCTGCCTGCAGAGCTAGAGCTCCTAGTAACCCAGAATACAGCTTCCTTGGTCCCTGGCTTCATGCTGCTGTAGCATTGACCCTATTCCAATTTTCATTGTTTGGGGAGAAAACGGCGCAACGCAGGAAAACTCAAATTGTTTTGTCCCTAACCATCATCACAACATAATGGCGAGAAAGAGGGGGAAAGGGCGAAAATGGAAGAAAAGGAGTTTTTTTTTTTTTTTTTTTTTTTTTTTTTTTTTTTTGTATAGCTACCTCTACATCTACTGGACATCCTTGCTTCCATCTAAAATCTAAGCTATCAACCATCCTTGAAAAAATTAAATATTCCCTCTTTGAAATCCCTGTGCCCTATCTTTCTTTTTATACAAGCTTTCTCTCCCTCTCTCTCTCTCTCTCCCTTTCTCTCTCTCTCTTGATTTCTCTCCTCTCTCTCTCCCTTTCTCTCTCTCTCTCTTGATTTCTCTCCTCTCTCTTTCTCTCTCTCTCTTTCTCTCTCTCTCTCTTTCTCTTGATTTCTCTCCTCTCTCTCTCCCTTTCTCTCTCTCTTCTCTTCCTGTTTCTCTTTCTTTCTAGTTTTATTACAAAATTTAATTAATATACGCTAATAAAATTCAAAAGATCATAGGTACGTACATATGTATATAGAATTGCCATGGATATTAAACGTAAAATGAACTAATCTTCCGTCAAGCAGACTTCCCCCGAGCAGAGTAGCAGACCTTGGTAGATACTTGGTAGTTCTTTGATGGTCGGAAAAACAATCCGACTCTGGATGAATCAATTTGTTTTCGTGCAAAGAGGACACAAACGGGCCTATCAGTGAAACATACAGACTCATATACAGAAATATTTCCAACATCATAGGTAAATTGAACTCTCAGAAGCCTTGGAGTAAGGATGAAAATTTCATGATTCTCAGCAAGAAAGAAATTAATGTAGTACAATTTCATTTATACAGTAGAGGAGGAGAACTATCGATAGTTTTGACTATCGAACGCTATCGATAGTTGAGGCTTGACTATCGATAGTTTTTTCTGCACATTTTTCATTTGTTTTGGTCGTTTTAGAAGTGAAAAGTGTCAGAAAAAAAAGTTGAAATAAAACCCTGTGACCTAAATTAATACGTGTACACTTGTACAGTTAATAATTTTCTTTAAATAAGGTTAGGTTAGGTCTTTTTGGGGGATAATACCTTTAGAAACAAGGAAAATGTGTAATAAAAAAAACTATCGAAAACTATCGAAAACTTTCGATGGTGCCGACTATCGATAGTTCTCCTCCTCTCTATATATACAGAAGTGCCCAATATAGGTAAGTACATAAGTACATAATGTACATATACATTAGATAATTATTATAACCGTAGTGGATGCTATTTTTGACGGTAGGCTGGTATAGCCAGAAGCAGTAGGCTCACAATTTAATAAAAAACAAAAGTATTTTGATTGTTCTTCCTACAATCCAACAGTCATTTTGATTACGTTTTCCCAGAAGGGCTATTCAACCCGTACTAGTCAATTTGTTTTTGAGTCTAAACGAAATTGTCTTTCTAGAAACCCTCTCTGCAGAAGGAGAGGAAAAGAGATTTCTTAATAAAATTGAAAGATATTACATTTCCGTTTCGAGAGACCCAGAGTTACGTCAGTTTGCTCTCAAGTTCCAAGTGACTCATGTAGCCTCAGGCTTCTGTATCTTCAAGATACATAGGTGGGTAAATAAATACATGGGTAGGTAGGTAGGTAAGTAGATAAGTAAATAAGAAGGAAATTAATAAAGAAGTAGATTTCTTATTCTGTTTCCGCTTTCTGGTATTTAGATCCGACCCACGCGCCACGTTCCATAAATAAAGTTCACACCTTGGATTTCGTACTTCTCAAAAGGAATGACAATACATATTACATAATGTTACCGAAGAAAAACCTTTGAAAACCTTGAACACTAGGGGTATTTTTTGTCTGAATGTAATGAATCCAGATTCAGTTTGTTTTGTAGTATCGAATTCAGTAAACAAAGTTTTGAAAATCGAAAATCCGAAACCAGTGAATGAGATTTTCAAATCCATCGAATCCAGATTTCCAAACACCTACCTAATGAATCAGGATAAAAATAATAATAATAAAAAAAACCTGATCATTAAATTGTTGTGACGTCAGAATTTGGCGAAATGTGAATGTGAAATGCAAAGAATTTTCGTAATCCCGGAATCATGAAAAAAATGAGAAGCAAAGTAAGAACTCGTATCTACCTAGTGTGTTCCCACGATAACCTTGTTTTTGCGATAAATCGAATGTTACCAAATTTCCGGACACCCCGTATAATAAATTACATACCTAGTCATTTATTTTTATTCATACGTGCTGTTGAACTTTAAGCTCTGAATACATACGGATGGTGTTAATGTTCAACAGTGTGCGGCTTCAACATTATATCGGCGCTTAGAAAACAATAGTGCCTATTGGGATTCCCCGCCCAATACCCTAAACTTTGAGACTATATTGTCCTCAAGAGGCTGAGTGCATCCCGAATCCCAGCACAGAGCCGAAAAAACTTTGAATCCGGTCAAAAAATATCCGAAGTTAAATATTTTTCGAAATGCCTACTTTTTCCGAAAATTTTTTTTTTTTTTTTTTTTTTTTTCGAACTGCCTAACATTAGATTTTTGAATTTCCACAAAAGATGCTCGTTAGGGTGCCCACAGAACGAGGAATTCAAGATGATGCATATTCCGGCGGAACATCCGGAAACAATTCAGGCGAAAATCCAGAAAGAAGCGCACGCAGAACGAGGTTGAATTTTCCTGAAAGATTTCCAAGCTGATCATCGACACCCATTGAACTTGCCTCAAAAACAAAATATTTTGTTCTTGAAAATTTTTCCTGAAACATTGTTTCTGAAATTCATCTCGAATCTTCGGAATGCTTCGTTCTGCGCGGTCTCATAAGAATGTGTACGTTTGTTTTTTCCATCTTACGGCTTCAATTTTGGAAAAAAAACATTTTTTGGGGGGTTCTGAAAAAATTTTTTTTTTTTTTTTTTTTTTTTTTTTTTTTTTTTTTCATCTTACGGCTTCATCTTGAATTCCTCGTTCTGTGGGCAGTGGGCACCCTTAGACGATTTCGTTCTTGAAGCGCCCATTTCGACTTCCCACTTACATACGCACTCAAGCAGACTATTCAATGGTTTCTCTCACCCTCCATAAACCCGTCTGTCACCATCTATGTGATACAGATACACAAACAAACAGACATACGTACCTGGTGATAACATTGGTCAAAGCTCGCGAGATAAACGCAGTAGAAATAATACAATTCCAAGTATGTACCTACAGGGTGCGCCAGAAAAACACGGACAACGCCTCAGGGTAGGTAGATATCATCTATTCTAAACTATTCTTGGGTTCAGTTTCCTGACTTTGCTCGAAAAAAGCTGAAGTTGGGAAATAGACTCAGAGAATGTTGTTTCAATAGATAGGTTAGGACAACAATAAACACAGACCCCAAACTTCTACTATTTTCCAACAATTGCTTAAAATTGCTCAAGGAAAGATTTTTTTCCTTTTCAAATGCGACACAAATAGGAGCGAGCTCTTTTCGACACAAGTTTGACACAAATACCACTCTACCTTACTCATTTCAACTCATTAATATTCCGCTAAAATAAATTAAAACACTTTCGACCTGAAAGCCGGCTTTTGAATTTTATTCCCCCTTTCAGGTTGAATAAGGTTAAGGTCATTCCAAGAGAGAAAGGGTTAATTAACACCTATTTGTCGAGTTTATTAGATACTACATAGGACATAGTACAACCAATAACGGTATTAACAGCTAGGTACATTTTACGATTTTACCCTGTTATTAATAGATGATACCTATTTATACATAGTAATTATCTCAGTATTCAAGCTTTCTTTAATCTTGATTTTCAATACTAACCCTCTGTCCCCGGAGTTACGTCACTGTATACAACCTTCAACTAACACGTGGCTGTGTCAGGTTAGTCAGTAGTGGTGTGGGGGGAGAGGGTTTAAAATTTGTTCATTAGTTAGTTTTGTTTGAGAGCTAAATTCATTTTGCCGTTGCCAGTCATTATAACTAGAGTTCCAGGGGGAAAAAAAAGAGTAAAACATTGCCTAATTATACCATGTTTATTTATTTAAATATTTTTTAAATTAATCTGGTGATTACCTATTAGGTACGTAATGAAACAACGTCACCACAAATTTTAGATGGAATGCAATGTTGGTAATGAAGAGAAGACACAAACATCGTAAAAACCAAAAAAACACATTAAATTTCGAGTGTGGAATTAACGTCAAGCGAAAATTTCGAGCTTTTTGTCCGGATACTTTTACTCCGTGATAATAATAATAATTACTATGATGTATATTTTTCATACCCCATTTATTATTATGAGAGATTTCACAATCTATTTTTAGACAAGAGGAAGAAAGAGAGGGAGAGAGAGAGAGAGAGAGAGAGACAGACAGAGGGAGAGCCGTCAAAAGAGAGAACCTACCTATAATATTTGAAGAAGAATACCTGAAAAGTTTGAAAATAGGAATTAAAATGAAGGATAGAGAGAGCAACGATCTCTTTTCACTCTCAAGATGTGTTTGCCTACATGATCTATCGATAGGTCTACACCTTTTTCTCCTCCTCTTCCTTCTCCTTCTTCTTATTCTCCTCCTCTTTCTTCTTCCTCCTCTTTTTTCTCCTCCTTCTTCTTCTTTGGTTCGTTGAAATTAAACTCAAGCAGTACCTAATATCCATTTGTATTAATTTGTCTTGTCAAAACTAATTTTATTTCATTTTGACAACTTTTCAAGCATGAACGAAAAAAGTAAATAAATGAAATTTAGGGAAATACGGCGGAAAGATGAAAAATAAGAGTAACTTTCAAGAGAAAGTTGACAATTTCGAAAACCTAGCTTCGGGGTGTATCGAAGATAAAAGATTGAAACTTAATAATGGATACCCAATATTTGCAGGTTATTTAATCTAGACGCACGGCAGTGTTAAAATAAAATAGTTTATTTTAAGACTGACTGACTCACTGATTCACTCATCAACTCATCAAACCTTCCCGATGTCGTAGAAACTTGAAATTTGGCAGGATGGTAGGTCTTGATGAGTAAGTGAAGAGAAAAATCTGAAATTGGGCAAAAGTTGCTCTGGGCTCCGCCCACAGGCGGATTTAACACGGGGAACACACTTTGAAGCCAGCAAAATTTTTCCTTTGTTTATTTTTATTTATTTATATTTATTAGAGTACAAATTTTATATTTAATTTATTCGAAACAAAACTCAGGCACGATATAAGGCCTCAGGGGCGAAGCCACGGGAGCGTTAAGCGCAACCTTATGCACACCCCGCGAAGTGCCGGGAGCGCGCAACTCGATCGTATACAAGGGAGTGCAAAGCGCGACCCCATTCATTAGAAAAAAAAAATCCTCCACAAAAACACAAATGTGAAAAAAGGCCAAGTTCCTATCCAAAAATGTCGTCCTATAAAAGTGGTGATTGGTATTGGTAAAGGTAGGGCCATCGGCTTTAATAAACGCCTTTGGTCACTGCGACCTGGTGAGACTTTTTTTTTTTTTTTTTTAGTTTTTTTTCTAATTTGTTCTTGAAATAATTTTTAATGATGAAAAATTTGAAAAGTTATCTTCAAGTAGTTTTATACCTATGGTTGTTTCATCTATTCTTTCCCCTTTTTATCATTGTTTTTTATTCGTTTATATTTTTCAAACCTTACTTTAAATTCTATTTTTAGCATTGCCGACTTTTTTATTAAAAAAAAAAAATGTATTCGCAAGTTTGCCTGAAATAGGTAGCTATCTATGTTATGTATTATAAATATGTTGCAAGTCTGTTGTTCATTGGACTTGGAAAAATTAAAAAAAGTTCAATTTTTTCGTGTACCTATGTATCTGATTGTATCTGTTTCTTTTTCAAACCATCTGTAATTCTTGTTAGAGAGTTAGAGACTTTTTCATTGATTTTCTCTCCATGAGAGGATTATTGTCTTAACACATAATATATCAGTATAGTCACCATGATGGCTCATAACAGTATTAAGATCACCTATCGGAATTGGAAGAAAGTGTTCCATGGATTTCAAGTCATCAAAAGTTTGAGTGCTGAGGAATTGATTCAGGTTTGAATATTTTTATTTATTTATTAGATATTTTATTCGTTGTAATTTTATTGTAACTAAACGAGTCTTATATTTTAATTTATTTTTATAATGGTATGTGTAACTAGACAACTTTTTTTACACACGGGTATAATTTACCGTTTAAATAAGGAATTAGGATTGCCCACTTTAATTAAAATAATTATTACTTCTGTAGTTCAAATATCTAAATTGATTGACAGCATACCGTCGCGTCGCTAGGAAAATCTGCATCTCTCACTGTTTCTCAAGAGAAACCAGACATCTCCACCAATCTTCTTGTGTTGCACATTGCATACTCAAATAGTTACACGGCGTTCATAGAAAATGATAATTATACAAACGTGGGCAGTTCCTTTTACTTTCTTTACCTATAACATTATGTAGGTATTGTATAGTTTTTGATTTCAACACCCGTGCACCCTCTTTACATCGAACGCTGAAGTTAAGTGACATTCAGCTTGTTGTGAATTCGGATTTGTTTAATTTTATTAATTTCATTTGTTTTACTTTCTACCTATTTATTTTAATACCTACCTACATTATTTACAATACCTAGGTAGTGTTGTTTTTTTTTATTTTTATTTTTTTTTTTTTTTAGAGTGTTAACTATTCTTGACACTTATCATATACAAAAGGGAAAAATCTCATACATAATATTACAAAAAATAAATAAATTAGGCACCTACGTATTTCCCCTTCCAACCGTAGTAAAGTCATGCATAATTCCAGCTTTTTATTTTCCTCATGAGTGACTAATTCCCGGTGATTTCTTTCTCGTTATCAAGGATATAATATTTTATTACATAGGTAGGTATATTACAAAGATATTACTCCGTTTTCACGGAGGAAAGAGAGAGAGAGAGAGACACGGAGAGGGACAGAGAAAGAGAAAAACCGAGAGGGAAAGAGAGAGAGAAAGCAGAGTTGTTTAAAATCATCAAAAGTAAACAAAACCTCTTTCTCCGAACTAAAAACTAGATAGGTACCTACGTAAGCAGAAAATAAAATGTATCTACATAGTATCCGAAATGCAAAGTGGAATTAATAAATGGAATTCTCCATCACGGAATAAGAGTAGTAAGTCGGAGATATTAGAAAATACCTACGTGCCCGGAATTGAAATTAATTAAAACGATATTAGTTAAAACAAATAGGTAAAAATATTCGAATCAAAGCCGGGTTCGAATCCCACCATTGATAAAAAAAAGAAAAAGAAAAAACAAAAAATGCACTCATATAGGTACTTGATTGCACATATTTCGACATTTTCAGCGGATTATAACTTTCTGGTGTTCTCGTGTTGACCCTGACCCAG